>NC_073695.1:199604981-199708635 GCF_029784165.1 Wyeomyia smithii | reverse complement strand
ATCTGTCATAGGATTGGCACTCGGTGCAATTTGCTGCTGCCTTTACTTTGTAAGTCGAGGTGCTTAAGCCACTGAAATCCGAATTCATCATTTCAAATTGAATTTTCCGGCCGTCGCTGACTTTGACAGGTCAATAACTTGCTGTATATTGATACTCGCTTTGGTGTCACGCCTTACTCTGCCTAAAGACTTGCTGTTCATGAATGAAATTTCAATATAAAATTGCGAACAGCCACAAGTCTGAAAACTTTTTTGATCACCGTCGCAAAAGTTTTCATCATGAGGTTTTTTTTGACCAAGGTTCAATAAGTATACAAATTCGGCATCCGCAGTGGGTTTCTACAGCAAAACTCGTCGAAGAAAACCACCGCCGAAGTATTCCGATACCCTACATGTATAGCACGCCCGAAGTTGCTAATCTTAAAATAATGGAGCCCAATTTGAATGACTGGCTGTAACTTTCTATAATATTTTTTTTTATCGTATTATACGGCATTATACTACAACGGAAGCTCGCTCATTAGGGGTTTATTGAATATTCATTCGCTCCTAGCTCGGCGATATTCATACCGATGTCACACGCAGTCTGAACCGTACGATTACATCTCCGAGGAGTAACCCAATTTCGGAAAGTTAGCGCGAAATCCAATGATGGCACGTTCATTCCGAGCAGCCGGAAGCCGGGGTCCAATTCAAAGCACTCGAGTTGCCTTCCCACTTTAGCGTGTTATTCGTTAAGGAATGATAGCTGCGAAAGTGTTTGCCTTTTTCGTGACAGGAACAGTCACCCGGCGACCGTCTTTGTGTAATACATTTGGGACGATTAAATGGCGCTTGACGCAAGTGGTTGAACGCGGAATGGTACTAATTTCATTATCAGCATTCAGCTGTCTTGTTGGACCAATGAAAGGACACCAACTGATGCATGGGAAAGATCTAATTCTTTGAATTAGTTATTCAAAGGTTCAAATGGTGGAAAAATTTCAACGTGAACTCGGGGTTGAATATTCATTCAAATTTAGTACGAAAATGTAGTATAAAAATGCATATAATCAGCAAAAGTTGTGCATCTCGTAAAGGGGAGACTTCAAAGTATCATACACCACGAATGTCAGTCAAGAACATACATGAAAATTTTTATTAAAAATTGTATGCAAAGTAAGTAATTCATATTCATGAAGTTAACTTTCGCAATGGAAATCTATCATACAACTGTTCTCTTGCAGCAAAGCATCTGATCTAAGAATTTGCTTTTGCGAAATAATCTATTCCCAGAATCAATTCATTCAAAACGAAACAAACAGTCCGATGATTATGCATTTAATTTATCTGCTCATTTATTATCGAGTGCCATTATCCAACTAATGGCGACCGTGACTCTCAGAGCTGAACATAGATATGCTGCCAACAGCGCCAGATTCGCTTTCCTTTACCTACTCTCGAAGCAGGCAGTTAATTATCTTGGTGAAAATTTCCGCTTCTTTCCCATCATCACCCGAGGAGCGCAGATCTCCGTTTAAAAAGTTCAATTACAAAAGTTTTCCTGCTCATTCGCTTCGTCGCGTGCCCCAGCCGCTGATGTTGAAGATGGTGCGAATGGCGAAACCAGATTCCAGTGACAGTCACACCAAAACTCCGGTAAATTATTACTTAACTTATTCAAAGATTTGCCATCTTTCAACGGCTGCTTTTCCGAGTGTGAGTGTTAGTCTGCCTAATTTATTTTATAGGATCCATCCCTTGTCACAATAAGTAGCAACGTTGGTGGTTACGTTTTCTGATTGAATAATATCTAAATTTAGCCCCTCGGTGAGAAGCGTGACATTTTTCATCGTTGTAAAAGTTTAATCACGTTTCCGTTGGTGTTCATATCTATTATCGGGTCGGCGCACATAATCATCGTTGGCCATTAAGCAGTTTTCTCTGTCTTTTTATCCTCTTCACTCCTGTCTTCTGATAACGTTCATAGCTGCGAAGTAACGTCAACCGGTATGCTATTGAATTCTTCGAGAAGTTGCTTTTGCCAGTTATAGTAGGAGAATTCAGCGAAAAATACTTTATGCACGAGAACAATTTGCGATTACCGTATTGTGAGTTGTCGATACTGTAGACGTCTCAAGCAAACTTTCTTGGCATAAATCGACTAAAATAGATCTTCGAAATGCTAATCGCTAATTCGTTTAATTTAATAGAAGCACGTCAAAGAACAGCTGATTATATGTTGTAAGAAATCTCACTTATTCGAACAGCGTAGAATTGTCTTGATGCTTTTTGTTCATGAGACGAATAGAAGTTTGACTACCTACTTCTTTCTTAGATTTGATTTTCACTTTATACAGTATACAAATCAAAATCAAAATCTTTATACAGAAAAACAATCAAAATGCTCATAATAATGACTTCATGCAAGTTCAACTGAACCTAAAACGGATATAATTAGGAATTTACTCACTGTAAGCTTTTTAATTAAAAATACTCGTTAAAATCATTTGACGCTATTGGACTCATTAAGGGGTTGTATACCTTTTTGGTCGAGAAAAATGAGGGAAGTTTGAATTTATTTTTAAGTGCATAGCACCATTTTCATTGCATCAAAGTGGTATTTTTCTGAAAGTACAGTTTATCAACAACAAGAAAATACGTTTGATTTTGAGATATACCAATTATTACTGGAGTAATGGCCGTTTCCCCAAAACGCTATTTTTTTGCAGAGGCTTGCGGTGATCCTGATAGAGACTCAGCGGATCAACCGAAATCAAAAAACTCATATTATTTCATTAGTTTAGAAGTGTGCCGGGTCCTTGAACGATCGCTTTTATGAGTATTTTGTTTTCAGTGTAAATGGGAACGTTTTTCCCAAAAAATGCACGTTTTGAGCGCTAAAAATTGCATTAAAATTTTTTTTGCGGCAAAATGTAACTGTATGTTTCAAAAAGCGATCGTTCAAGGACCGGCGAATTTAATAACGAAAATTAAAAAAAAAGATGAAGGAAATCGGTTCAGTAGTTTTCCCGCAATCAGGATTACGGCAATGTCATTTTTCGGAAAACACTATTCCGAGATAATCGCGTGTAAAGTTTCAAGTTTAGCTTATGCGGCCGTGGCGAGGCGTGTTGCAAATCGCTTTAACTTTTTTACTATTGCTCAGATCTTTATGAAAATTTGTGGAAATGTTCTCAAGATGTTGTATTTGAAGATAATGTAATAAAATTTTTTCCGGTTTTTTGAAAACTAATAAGGTATATAACCCCTTAAGACTAATGAATACAATAGTCAATCGTAGAAATCGCACATTTAATATACGCTCAAGATGTAACTAAACATGCGTGTGACTTCAATAACCGAGACCGTTTCACCCTTCGCTGATGCTCACTGCCTACGTCGTATGAGTCTAGTAGCGAAAGCAACGAATTTAAGCTCAGGAAAGCGGATTTTATTTGACCAAACCACTTATTTCTTGATATAGATTGAGCTCTATTTGATAACGTTGTAGACGTGGACTTAGCTGCTGACTTCTCTAGCGACACGCTGAAACAACAAGTATCAATTACTCGACGATGCATCAAACCTCCAATGCTACACTTCAATTTTCAAGCACAAAAAAATCTGCCGCTTTGAGAAAGTATACGGATAGGCGAAATCCCGTAACAAAGCAAATTTTTACCCGGATAAGTAATGAAGTTTTATAAACTTATAATTATGGTCATGATTCCGATATAATAAGAACGCAAAAAGAGAAAAGAATGAAACCGATACCACAGGTTCCCTGAGTCTTGGAAAAAACCCAATATCTTTCCAGTTCATGAAAAGCGATCGCCTTTCTGTGGGCCGGGTCAAAATTGTTGGAGATTCTTATAAATGAAATTCTGTTCAGTAAAGTAAAATCGTACATCACGATGAAGCAACATACTCTTCTTTCCTTAAAATTTTATTTATTATTATTTTAGGTGTGAAACGAATTTATAGGGAAAAGGGGGGCAGTTTCGGACAGAGCTTGAAAAAAACAAATGGTGCAATTTTCAACCAAACTAAAAATATGAATAAGCTGGCAGCCCTTCCACCAACATCTACCATATAGTTTGATAGCTCTTGGTTGCTTATTACTTACGAAAACAACACAGTGCCATTTTTCATTCATGTTTTAAACCGTTTGAGCATATAGTTGTAAGTATTTCTTTAATTTCTTTGTGAACGCTTTAAAAATTTAAGTACACCACCTTAGTTCGTAACTAAATGCAATGGAAAAAAGTGATAACATCGGGAAAACAGAGATCTTATTAATTAGATAAAATCAAGATTTGTCTTCGGACATCGTTCATGGGGCACATTCGGACACTTACCAAATTTGTGTTTGATTGTTGTTTATTAACAAATATCGATTTGGACTGATTCTCAGTCCTAAATATGGTTCAGAACTACAAAAGGAAAACCGATAGAGCAAGCATCAACGAAGATGAGCTGGGAAGAGTTTCTAACGGAACAATGTCTTTGAGACACGCTTCTGATACCTGCGGAATTAAAAGAGGTACCTTGGTCTGTCGTCTGAAAAATCAAAAAAACGATAAAACGGAATAATCAAAAAGCCTCTCGTCCAAAAACTCAGATCAACAAGTATTTGCGAACGTGGAAGAAACGTTTCTAGAGAAATATTTGATCGAAAGTTCCCATATGAATTATGGATTGACGTACCGTATACCAAGGCGATTGGAAAATTGTTTCTCAATGTTCTGGAACACTTGAATAAGTGTCCAGAAAGCAGCGTAAGTGAACCAATTTTGCTGTTGCTTGACAATCACGAATGCCATTGTACTTTGAACCAATCAAATCTTGCCGAG
The DNA here is from genome assembly GCF_029784165.1 of Wyeomyia smithii. Lineage (NCBI taxonomy): Eukaryota > Metazoa > Arthropoda > Insecta > Diptera > Culicidae > Wyeomyia > Wyeomyia smithii. Next base: position 199,703,800 of record NC_073695.1, on the reverse strand, counting down.
AAAATGGCATAGTTCTTGAATCCTTTCCCCCTCATAGCCAGCTTGCTCGATTTTTATTTTATGAAATAAATTTGAAATAAAAGAATGAGTTGCAAAGCATCTGATCTCAGTCTCTGTTTATATGAAAGAAATAGTTGAAAAACACAAAATTTTCATTAATTTAGAAAAGTTTTTCAACACTATCCGAAAGTGCCCCAGGACTGTCCGAAACAAGGTTGTTAATCGATAATTTATTGTAAACGCCGATAACGATACCGTCTGTTAGCGTTATCGACGATGACGCTTACGTCTTCAGACATTATCGTCATTGTCAATGACGATAGCTACTGGACGGTATCGAATCAATAACGTTTGTTTATTACCATCCACTGCAATACCATCTTTTGCTTTCTTAGATATATCATTTTGATGCATTTTAAATGCAAATATGACAATGCTACATACCTTACTATTCGAGTTTGTGTTTTAAAAAGCGCCTCATGAGCTAAAACTTTCAAAACTGAGAAATTTATTCTCCTGATGAGAAGCGAAACATAAACAAATAAGGAAAAGTTTCTTCCTGTTGCCTAGTGATGTTTCGTCTCCAATCCTCCGAAGTGAAAAACATGACCTCACCCCGTGCTTGCTTTTTGATCAAGTCGTACACCATTCGCTACCACAGCAGACAAAACTGGTATAAGGCGTTAGTGAGCTGATAACGTCTAGTGACTATCGTTATCGCCGATATCGTTAATGTTTGAAGACGGTATCGTCATCGTCAATAACGATACCATACGTTATCAGTAACGGCGATGACGATTATCAACGATAATCGATCGTATTAACAACCTTGGTCCGAAACTACCCCACACACGGGGCACATTCGGACAAATAAGCAATTTTGAAAAATTCAAATAAATCAATCGAAATCGCATCATCGCATACTACTAACACGCTTATATGATACTCTGATGTCCAAGCAACAGCCAAGCTGAATTCAGATTTTTTTAAAAGATAACAAAAAAATATTAAAAATCATGGTAGAAAAAGTGTCCGAATCTGCCCCCCCCCTCTGCCCTACAGGCTGGGGTGTATCTCAAAATATACATATAGAAGTTCAGATCTCTAATTCTTATTGCATACAATCACTACGACCAGAATCGTTAATCTATTGTGAGATATGCCCGGGTGTCTGCTGTAACCCGCACTTCTATCATAAGCAATTGCGCTATTGAGCAGTGGCAAGTTTGGTATTATTTTATCTGTGCTTGTGTGAATATGATTTCATCCTTTCTTTTTCACGCTTACTGCTCTACTATACCTTATGCCAAATATCGCCAATTATGAAGATAAATTAGATTAGATAGCAATTCAGGTCCATTGCTTTTTCTATTCTTTTCTAACGATGTTCGTTTCGTAATCCCATCTGTATATAAACTACTATAAAGGGCGGAATGACCAAAAAGTGCTTAAACAAAATAACGTTTAGAGTATGTTTATTCTCAATTTAAAAAATGCTTACATTATCAACACAAAAATTAATTAGTTCTTCTGCCGCGGGAAAAACGAATGCTCTGGCCTTCCTTTTCACATGCTGCATCAGATTTTGTACAGTCGATTTGTCGACCTTCTCAGCTCCTACACGCCAGTCCGCCTTGAATTACTGCTCGCTTCCGACGACTTTTTTTGTCTTCCGTGAGTTGTTGGCCACATACAACTCCAGGGCCGTTTGCCCTAGTGGTATGAGGCCAAATCCGGCCAAAACAGTACGGAACCCGTGTGCTGCTGCAGGAATGGCAGGAGTCGTTTTTGGAGGCACTCGTTGATGTAAACTTCCTGATTAATGGTGCCGGTTGTTACAAAAATGCTACTATACTACTACACGAGCCATTTCTTTGTGAATTTCGACAATTAGAGTTGTGATCAACCTCCCCAAACACTCTAATCACTTAAGACACCGTCGTTTAAGGCTAATTGAGACTTTTCGCTAACTGATTATGCGACATCGGCGGAAATTCTTGGTGCGCGTGCCGAATTCTGAAACGTCGCACAGTGCGTTGAATGTAGGGTAAGACGGGACAAAAATCAAAACTACACGATTTTATCGATAAAACATGTTGATGTAACAAGGAATATTGTTCGTTACCTTCAAAGTTACTAAATGTATAAAGGTCTTATGTGATACACTAAATTACAAAACTGTCCCAAACGCCAACGCACTCATCCTATACCAGAAACCGTTAATCTCTTTGTAAAAGTTGTACATTGTAACGAAAACTGCGGTTTCTATGTTTTACTTACTTTTACATAATTGCAAAAGTGACTTATGCGCAATTATAACGAAAAAAAAAAGATTTTTTTATGTATTCTTTTACGTTTAATTTTTTTTATTTTTTAAATATTTAATTACCAGAGTAACAAGCAATTTAAAATTATTCATGATGCATATTATATTATCAAGTCAAGTTTTGGGTCATCTTTAGACTAATTGGAATAGTCGTTCGACACCGGTAGTAGCAAATACTAATTCTTTTGAGGAGTTATTTTCAAAGAGCTCTGCAACTCGCCGTTTTTTAATTCTGGTTGAGCAGCTTTCGAGAAGTTTCTGAGGACGGTCACGAGAAGAAATGTGGTTGTGTTCATAATTATTATTCTCACCAAATCGAGAAAGAGCAAGCGGTGACTCCAACAAAATTTCATGCTTTTTCATAAAATACTTTTTTTCTATTGCATTTCTCCCATTACGAGTTCAATTTCGGACAATATACATCAGAAAACTTGTGCAAATTTCCATAAACATGCTCGACTGTGTCTTCTAGTAGAGACAATATCGAAACACACATGTCGTTCTTTTGCTTGCATTGCAGTTAAACCAGTTTTCAAATATCTGCCGCTTCACGAGCGATCGGCATTGACATACGAAAAATAAAAAATCTCTCAGACTTGCAGGAAGTTGCAGCTAATTTTTATATATTTTGTAGAGGACACTTTAAGCAAACTTTTGATGTATGTTTTGAGAGGAACTCGGTGGAACTTTTTTTAAAACGCTAACAAAAGTTTGAGTTCGCGTTTTTTCAATGACTAATACCTTCACCAACTCATCATACCGATTAATCATACACGCAATCGAAACCAAGTCTCTCTAGCAATGAAATATATTGCACTAACCATGATTGTTGTTTTCCATTTTGTGTTATTGGAATACACGAAGTAATTGAGTTTTACCAACGTTTGAAAAACGCGCGACAATTTAGCACGAAATGTGAAACTAATGAATGCTCCGGACGCTAACGCTCGCTATGCTTGTATTCGTACTTGTGAGGCTTCTCATAGCTCACCAATACTTGTTCACAACCCAAGAGATATCTGTGAACACTTATTGGTACTTGGTGCATCCAAATAAAAAAGAAAGAAAAACGATCTTTGTCTATGGCTCAACGCACTGTGCGTCGTTTCTCTTGCGTGGAGGCCATTTTGACAACTGAAAATAGTGGACCATTTTCCTATAGTTGAACATCCGCCAGATTAACAAAATTTATACGAAAATTGAGGGATTTTCAGAAAACTTCCATTGGAAAATATCTTATCCAGGCAATCCGCATCACAAACACTTATAAATCCCGATTTAGGTTAAAAGAAATGGAGTAATCAGACAGGTGGTCCACTATAGGTTGATAAAATGAATGGGTCCGCTACAGGTTTTACCCTATCACAGTCAGAAACAGATGCAATAGTGCGGAAGATTTAAGAACCGTCGGCGTACAATAATTTTTCGACGCAGTCACGAATATCATTTACAAAAAGCATGGACATTAGCGGTGCTAATATGCTGCCTTGAGACACTCTAGAAAGTATCGGTGCAGATTGGTTGGAGAAAATGTTTCCCGATGGAAGTTTTCAAAAAATCCTTCAAGTTTTTGCATAAGTTGAGTTAGTCTGGTGGGTGGTTCACCATAGGCAAGAGGTCTACTATAGAATAATTTACGCTATGAAAGACTCGATTTACGAAGATCTCTAGAGAGCACTACATAAATATGCGTATTGCACTCTCTATGTATTGCTTCTTGCCATACACCTCTTGTTGTGAATATAGGGTAAATTAATCTAGCAAAAACTCGAGGGATTTTCAGAAAACTTTCACCGGGAAACATCTCATCCAGCCTATCTGCATCACAATCATTTATGAGTTCCGATTTAAGTTAAGAGAAATTGAGTTAATCTGACTGGCGGTCCGCTATACTGCCCCTGTTTACATAGTTGACGTAAGAGCCAAAATGACCAAAATGCACTTTTTCGTTGATTCAGTTTACTTTCTCTAAGATACATACACTATAAATGAAAAGAAAACTATATTGTTCTAAAACTTTTGAGAAATATTGTAGAAACGTTTTGGCGTAACTGCCAATTGGTTGCAAAACTGGCGTCCCTCCATATAAGGTGCAATTGTCTATGTTTAGTCGTTTTATTCGACTGTCTAACTACTGTTTGTTTGTCTAAGTTAAGTCGTTTAATTCTACAAATATTTCATGGAAAGGGGAAAAGGGGAAAGGGGGATTGAATTGTATTGTATTGTATTGTATTGTATGTTAATATTTTTACAAACACTCAGCCTCAGGAAGTTCTAAAGTCACCGTGTTCTTTCCCCCTACTAGTGGATATTTGCATCAGATGAAAAAATTAAAACGTGTGTGTATATTAGGGTGGGGAAAAGTGATCGATTTTCCAGAACCAAGTTTTTTTTGGTTTCTTTTGGGATCCCAAACAACCCTAAATTTACCTGACGTCGATTGGTTTTGTCCCCGCTTGGCGCATTGCATTTCAAATTTGTATGAAAATTTATGTGAGAAAACCTACTATTTTGCATTTACCTTTCTAGACAGCTCAATAATGCTCTAATAATGCACTACATTATGTTGAAGTATAGTATTTTAGATGCCTAACAACTTTGCAGAAGATACTGAAGAGCTAGAATGCCCCTAGCTGTTCAAAGTTGAGTATGTCGATTTAAATGCAGAAAATCTTCCCATCAAAAGTAACGAGTTTATACACTCAGCTGGACCAAGCGAACAAATTTAGGTCAATATTTTAGGCGTAGCTAGAATCTACAACGTGTTTCAGAGGTTACTTCTGATGGAAATCTGACTGACGCCGGTACACTGGCAGTGTTGGCAGAAAAAATGATTTGCAACATACATTTCGACATACTCAACTTTGAACAGCTCTAGTATTTTTTTGGCACACCCTAGCTCTTTAGTGTATTCGGCCAAGTTATTAGGCATCAAAAAACCTACCGTTCGAAGTCATGAAACCAATGGTTCGAGCCATTTTGAGCTCTTTAGAATGGAAAATGCAAAAAAGTTGGTTTTTCCATACAAATCTCCATATAAATTCAAAATGCAATGCGTCAAGCGAAGACAAAACCAATCGACTTGCAATAATTTCAGGATTGTTTGGGCCCCAAACAGAACAAAAAAAACTTGTTTCTGGCTTTCTGCTATCAAGTTTCGTTTTTTCCATATAACGATTCCCCATCCTAGTGTATATTACGGTGGGTAATCTTTATCGATTTGCCAGAACGTTTTTATGGTTCTATTTGGGGCCCCAAACAATCCTGACACTATCGGAAGTGTATTGATCGATAAGCTTACTAGGAAGAAACATGTGAAAAAGTTTTTCCACACTTATTTTCATACGAATTTATGTACATGCATATGTAATGCACCAATCAGAGGCACGAGTAATCGATATGTGGCAGGTTTAGCATTGTCTGGGGGCCTGAATTGAACAAAAAACAGTTTGTCCTGGCTCTGTGCTGTCAAGTTGCATTTTTCCATGTAACGATTACCCACCTTAGCGTGAATGTAAGTCTTTGTGCATGTGTTTGTGTGTGTATGTGTGTGTGTTTGTCTGTGTGTTTGTGCGTGTTTGTCTAATTGAAACTGCCGATGGACAATCACTGACGGTTGACCGAAATACGATTGACAAAACTGATTCAACTGCGAGGCAGAGTAGAAAGTAGTCGAGTTTTTACGCCAAGCTACGCGAACAATCTGCGAGAAAAATGCATGTTTATTCGCATACACTGGCGTAGCGGTTTTTCTGGATCAATTACCACGGGCAAACTCGTATAATCTTTGGGGCCTCTATTCAAACATCAATCTTCATAAAATTGACAGACTATTTTGTTGAAATTGTACCTCAATATAATGATTTGGGTTAAAATAACAAAAACGCATTTTTCTCGCAATGATGGTGTTGGTTGTTACGTCAATTATGTAAACAGGGGCAGTATAGGTTAATGAAGCAAAGGGGTCGTCATATGACTTACATTTTAAGTTTAGTAAAGCGGGCAATGTATGTAGTTTGCGAGAATGCGAAAATGAACGGGAATAGAAGGTGTGACTTTAGGTTTAGAGAAAAATTTTCCTCGTCCAGACGGGACTCGAACCCGCAATCTCCGTTGTCTCCGGTGTATTGTTTACACTGATTTCTTATCGCTGTTAATTTTTCAAAAAATGGAAAAAATGCCGATACCCGAAAAGCAACGTCGCAAGCTGATTTTGCAAGCACTTGGAAAATCGTCAACGCTCTCATCAGGACATCGGAAAACAACAAGGAACCCTGCAGTCAACGGGGAGTCGTGTTACTAATCGGCACTATGAAACTTTGAGCATCGAACGGAAGAAGAGAAGCTGTCAGAATGGATGCTCTATGATCAGAACCACAAGCGTATTGTGAAAACGTTTACGCAGAATTGCAATGCTTCGGTCAGGGATGTGGCCAGAAAGTTGAACCTGTCTAAGTCTTTCGTTCTGAGAGCCAAGGACCGAGAGTAACTACATACGTACAAAGTGCAGAAGGCTCCAAATCATGACGAACGGCGAAACACGATTGTAGTGTCACGGGCGCGGCAACTAAACAACTGCTGACGAAGTCTCATTTTCTCATCATAGATGATGAGACTTATGTGAAGGTGGACTTCTGGCAGCCGGGGCTACTGTTCTTCACTGCCAGCACAAGTTTGATATTCCAGAGGAAGTAAGGAAGCGAAAACTTGCATAGTTTGCCAAAAAATACCTGGCTTGGCAAGCGATCGAAATTCGAAACAATCAGAATCAGAGAAATCAGAAACAATCGTATTCAATCACAGACAATATTGTTTATTATAGTCTTATAAAGTCTCCTGGGTAGACTTTTTACCATGCTCCGGTTACTGTGCGAAGAAAATTTACTCTTTATAGGCATTTTTTTTTTTCAACTTTTTGACTGATGAAAATAATGCACAGGTAGTAAAATTTTCGATATCGAAATTTTTGTTGTTGCCAAATGTCTTAAAAATGCATGAAACGTCAAGATTTGGTGTTGACTAAAAAAATATTTTACAAAAAATCGAGTTTCTGTGACTTAAAATTTAAAGCTGGAAGAGTGAATTGAATATCCTATGCAATCGATGAAATATTCATTACAATAGTATTGTGATATATCCTATATTATGGTACGACACTGCTAGCATATTATATGCGATATTTCATTAGGGTGGCTCAGTCATTTTCTATTAGGGTGGTCTTTTTTGTCAAAATTTAGAGAAAATTACGGTCAAAAACCGATTTTGAATGGAATATTGAAGACAGTAGTATAATTATTTCTCTTTAATATTCCATTCAAATTGGGTTTTTCAGTATTTTTCTGAAAGTTTTGACAAAAAAGACCACCCTAATGAAAATGACTGAGCCACCCTATTGAAATATTGCATATAGTACACTCAAAGAAATCAACACGACATTATAAAGTGTTTTGCACTTGAATTCGCCCTACTGGTCAAAACATATAGAATTCATATGCGAAACACTTCAGAATTATTTATCGTGCAACACCTCATTTCCAAAAGGAAAACACTTTCAATTCTCGTGTTAAGACATATAGATATAAAGTGTTTGGATTTTGAATCTCAAATGAATTTTTACCGAGCTTCGAATGATTTTTATTCGATTTCAAAATGAAAACAGTTTTACATGGAAATTATTGCATGTAATGCAACCTTTGGTTTATTTATAAAACTTAAAATTTAATTTCATCTATAATAATTTATCATCAAATATAAACTTTACTTCTCTGTTGAAGAAAAGCAAACAAAAAATTTAATTAATTTAATTGTATTAATCAATGTTTAAGTAAACAAATACTTGCCTCTAGCGTAAAGATGCTTTCATCAGAATCTCTGTGATCTTGTGCTAGAAGAACGAAATAAGATTAGAATTGGATTCTTTTACGTGACATAAATAACTTACCTTGCAAACATTTACAAATTTAGGTCGGAAAATCGTCGAGCTTCTAAGCCGTATGACACTCGCTGACTTTTCATCTGTCGCCATTTTTCTACTTTTCAGCACAAACGGCACTTAATTTGACGCATAAAAACAAAACAAATCAACCGAAAGTGTTTCGCACATAATAATCACTGTGATGAAACAGTGGGGCAGATTCAAGTGCAATTCACTTGAAGGGGATGTTGGAATTATACGTAAATGAAGTGCGGCTCATGGATGTAAGTTGATGTGTGCAACAACTTGAAACGAAAGTGAAAAATGATTAAATTCGATAAAAAAATTCTTCGAAGAACAATGCGGAGCCATTTTCATATCCAATTGATGAAACACTTGGATGGAGCGTGCGCAGTTTTTCAGTGTATGCTCCCGATGTCTGAGTCATTAATTTTCGTACTTTCTCTATTTATGTGAGTCAGCAAGCAGCAGAAATCAAGCGCAGGAAAAGCGAGCTTGTGAATGGTTCAAAGCTGCAAAATTATTCCTAGATGAATGATTTTCAACTTTTCATTAATTAACCGTAGCAAAATATGATAATTATTATATCAAAAGTTTGGAGCAACATATATCTTTTGATCAAGACATTGGTGTTCGAAATCCGTTCAGGGGTAAAAACATAATAAGCATCTCAAGAGGGCCCATTTTCTGTGGACTTCACCACTCTTGCTTCACTGAACGGTGGTGTAAGCAGCAAGTGTAATATTTCTCTAGATTGGCAAAAAATAAGCACAAACCAGAATGAACAAGTATGGAGTAAAAGATTGCTATACGTAGCGCACATACTGGGTAAGAAGTGAGCGGTGAATATTTACTCTACTCTTTCCACACATTGAGAAGAATAACAAGCTTGATCATCAGATTTCAAACATTTCAAAAAATGTTGGAATTGGACTTTATTAAAACTTCTACGAAAAAAGATTTTTTTCACCTTCTATTAAAAAGATTATCTTCACCAGAAGTTCAACTACAACTTCATGTTTCTTCAAAAGTTATAAGAAAATATTTATTTTTCAGCGGTATAAGAAAATATTTAGAAAATTTCCTTATTTCGTGAATAGAAATTTTATGTTTATTTAGATTAAATTTTTGTTAAAGAAGATCGTTCACGGTGTATATTTTTATTGTATTATTGGTTACTCACATTTTTTTCTCATACAGTTTTTCTGTGCAATCAAAGGTTTCTGAGCTACAATGTTTTGAATAAAACCTATGCCGAAATGTTTACGGCCTATGAGAAAATCACTTTTGAGTCTAAAAAATTTGTCCACTCGCGGAAAATAAAAAAATAAAAATAAAAATTAAGAGTTAATAGCATATTTGAAATGATGGAGAGTTAACAGTCAAAAAATAAAAAAAAGTAAATTAGCAGCAGCTAAAATATTACTAATTCACCGATGAGCGTTTATCAATTAGCCTCGGCTAGCCATTCTAAATTTTTGATTAGCTGCACACACCATTACCTATCCATACTATAAACACCGACGTTTCATTCAATCACCGTGGCGAATATTTTCCATAGTCACTAGTACCGCGACCTACCTACTAATGAGGAAATTCAATTTTTAAACAAAGCATAGAAATCAACAGCGTGTAACACCAATTTTCACATTAGCATCTGGCCGCCGGCGGTGGAGTCGCTCTATCCGGTGCGATGATTCGGAAGCACGTTAGTGCTTTGTTTAGATAGACGACGACATCAGCCAGATACCGACGTCGCAGATCGTAACGCATTGAAATCACCCAACACCATGATTATGCCCAGCTGGCCGCCGAAATTTAATTTCACACCCGGGCAAATGGGTAACAGCTGGCAAAGCTGGCCGTTCCATCCCGTTCAGGCGGAGAAAACGCTATTTAGCAGGGCCGTTAATGAAAGTTGCTACTCTCTCTAATGCTGGTAAACAATATTGGCTTGATGTTGATCGACGAATTTGTGGTCGACATGGGATAAATTATTCATACTGTAGTTAAGTAATTAATGATTATAAGACACTCCACACTAGTACACATTGCCCGAAACGAGTAAAGGCAATATGTCAAATTGGATTCCACTTTAATTGACTTCGGTGCGCGTACTCTTAACTGACTCATTTATTTCGTACGTGATATGTTTACAGTAAAGAACCATGCGCCCACATGTAAAATCGGTAAGCATCAATGCATGATTGATGGCTTCATTCGCCAGCTTTGAATGTTGAATGTTGCCGACTGAATAAACATCAAAATATCGAGAGACGAGGGGCAATGTTTTGCAGTTGGCTAGCATAAGCACTGGCCGATGTTGCTTACACAAGCGGGGGTATTATTTACCTTTGACTTCAATTTACTTTCCGACTGTAGTATTTTATGCTTTTTCATACGTACAGGGTTTATAATTATCTGAAGCAATAATTGTTCAAGCTTGTAAATGAGAAATCATACTAAGACTGCCGGGGAAGAATCACGACAGTTTTTTTGACGCCGCTCGATTACGACTTACCTGATAAGGTGAGCTATTTATACGAAGAAAACAGCCGCAAGCTACTGGCAGAGCTAACTGCATAATACGATTAACGGATGGTTTTTTGTGTGTTTACCGAAATCTTGGAAAAAAGCGGTCAGGCCAATGTTTATCAACAAACAAATATATTTACGTTTTGCGTCACCTTGCAAGTCAGTTAAATACCGTTTTGCCGGCCTGTTGCTTGAGCTCGAATGGGAAATCATGACCGGCTGGAGTATAAATAAAGCAAATGGCTTGAGGTTTCCAGTGTGGTCAGCCATGAACAGATGAAAATAAAATTGGCCATGGAATGTTCGGTTTTGCTTTACTACCTGTGATCGCAATACCTACAAACTTAATTTCTGGGGAACCCGTTAGTAGGTATCAAGTACCAGAAATCATAACAACTCTAATTAAAACGAGAAATGAATGCATCCGTAGAAGTTTTTTTTTTTTATCGCAATTATTATTCAGGCAGTAATAAACTTCAAGAGGTACTTACTTGATAGCCGTGTGCAGGCGAAGTTTTTGGGGAATTTAATATTTTTCCTGCCTCCAAAGGCAGAAGAAAACACTCCCTTTTTGCAAAAGAAATAAATAACGGTTGAAGAATAGATTAATCTGACATTTGAGACAACTTCCGAATAAACTAACCTCCCTCCAAATTCTTCACTCGGTCATGCAAACGTTTAAATCGGTTTAAATGTGGCCTAGGAAATCGACTGAGTTGATTGGTTCCCATTGAACACAAACCACACTATACAGACTTTGGAACCATCTGAGCAAAATATTGGTTCAACATTACTGTGAAGTCTAAAAGTCGGGCATAAAAATAAATGATCCCCAGAACGTCTTTTCTCGCACAAGTACAATAGAACTTCAATTTTGAAATAAATGTAAATAGGTCCTGGTGGAACATCAGCTGGAAGTTTTCGGTATCCAAATTCTGTTTCAGTATCGTTGAATAATTCATGACTTTACATCCTACAAACCGTCTACGAAGCTTGTCTGGTAGCTGATGTTTTCCCTACAATAGACTTCTATACTCCAAAGCAAGGAGGTACGTTCATTGTAGTTCGCCGATGAAAAGTATACCAAAGAAACGCAAAAATGCACCCATTTCAGCATTTCTCTGAGTAGAAACTACTGTCTGACTCAGGATCTAGCAAGTCAAACGTTTCATGCAGGCACACGTCAGAGAATCCTGTCCCAGTGTGGGAACCGCATTATATGTTTTCTGCCCGCAGGCATGGGTGGATATCATTTTGAAAATGAAAATGAGTCGTAAAGTTTTGTCTGTCCGAACTAATTGAACTACTGGTACAAAACTGGCCTTGTCGGGGGGTACAAAATTTACTGAATGGAAATTTTCCCCATTCATCATTCGTGTGCAACCCATAGCAGGACACCCGGTGTTGATTGTTTCATACCACTGGTGGTCACTCGAGGCGACAAATGGGTCTGTTTCAAAGACAAAAGTGGTTGAAAATAGAGCAGCTTTCCCATTTCATACAAGCCGATATAAACACTCTGGCAGCAGACTGTAAATCAGACCAATCGTTTAAATTTTCTGCCCAATGCTTTGCTCTTTCTTCCCATAATTCGTTTTATATGCCATGAGCACTAGTGTGGGTCGAACGGGAAATTTTATCTGAATAACTGAAATAAGGACCAGGGCGAAACAAAGAGTCGTTTAGTAGAATAAGCATCAACTCGATGAAAGATACAATGAGCAGTAAACTTGACATATTTGAAATTTTTCAATTCTGAGTTGCGGGGAATCCCACCCTAACAGACGTCGCCTTGCGTCTGCAACAGCAGCACCTGACACCGGACAAAACTATTTCAATATCCATTCCCACGGCCGGTTGTAACAATTTTAAAGTGACACATTCCCTCCTTTGCACGTCACTTTGTGCTTTGTGCACAATGGGACAATATGTTCACCGCAGTGCTGCTTTTGCGCTCGTTTTGGTTCAAGATGTTATTCTCCTCCTGCCTGGTGGGTTTGACGGTGGCTTCAGCTGGAGCTTAGTTCATCCAACCGAATCCACAGAATCCGAGCATGGTAATATTTTATAAATAATTCATATCCATATTGTCAGCTGCTTCTGTGAACGTCGGTGCCCAAAGCGTTGCGTGAATTAAGTTAGAGTTGGCAAGATACTGGTCTAAGAGGAACGTCTCCGGAGCATTGCTAAACGGAGTGGAATTTAATGACAACAACCGCATTATAACGTTTTGCTCGATTTGATTAGGATCTTGATGATGGGAGACTCAACCAACAAACGTACACAAATCTTATGTCAAATCAAATACAAATTAGTAAAACTAGGTCAGAGGTCATTTGCGAAACTTATAGTTTAAATGTTTCGCCAAACAGTTCACAAATTTTCCATCAAAGCTTCACGCACTTTAGATGCCTTCTCAGTTTCACTCTTCTACTCGGGTAACCCGAGTATCACTATTGCCGCAGAATTTTCCTACCGCTGCGGTTGTAAGCGGAGTAGGTTTACAAAAAGTTGAATAAAGATGCCCGTCCTTCCTCCGCGGTGTTACACCTGAGTTTGACAAATGTTGCGGTTTTTCCGGTGAATCTCCACTGAAATAGAACGAACGGCTTGCGTAAAGTTGACTGGAAGCGGGGTGGTTGTTACCACAATGTCTTTTGTGCTGGGAAATGTCAGCTGCTTGCTTACTCGCGCACGGCATAGATCGGTCGATTTGCTGCCAGAGCAGGCAAAACGATTTGCGTAATTAAAGCTGAGTGATAGTTTCAGGTGGGCTTGGAGTACTTTTTCACTGTGAACCAGTTAGTTTTGGGTAGCCAGAAAAAAGGCGTCGAATGTTTTCAACCGAATATATAACCGAACCGAATAAACGAGTAAAACTTTAAATTGAATAAGTTTGGATGGATGACAATGTAAAATAACAGTTTTAACCGAATCAGCGCATTTGTTATAAGTAATGTGTACGTTTAATTCAGCGTTTTGGAACGACGATTGTAATAACAAGAACTGTTCGTACTTGTATTTAGTTATTGCCAAAAATGTTGTAATTTTTGTGTATTTACTGTAATTATTTAGTCACGTAGTTGCTGCTACTGGAGACCGACATATCTACACCCACTTATCTTACAGAAAAGAAAAGCTTAAAACTCAGTTAGTGGAATAATTTGAATGAATCAAAATATTTTTACCTCAAAAAAATGAAACCAGATTTGAGATTGACTTCTTATTGTGCATATTAAAGGCCGTGCTCAAAAAAGGCGCAACAGACACGAATAATCATCAAAAATTTATTTGAAGTCGGATATTTTTGATACTCTCATGGAACGCCTACGGAACTACGGATCAGAACAATTTAGACTACTTTTATGATACATAAATTTTCATGTCGTATTTTCACCATTCATTAAATCATGAACAAATTGCATTTATCGAAACAATCTACCTGTCTAGCTTACAGAAACAATCATTTACAGCTAATCCAACGTGAGTTGATTTAAATATATCATTTTATATAATCATACAATTTGTATCATGATCGAGGTTAAAGTTTTTCTAACAAAAAATTTTCGATTAATTGTACCTAAATCCTTCATTTCATATCAAGCACAGGCAAAATGAAGCGGTGAAGCCTCAGAAGCAAGCTGATCCGATTATGATTCAATGCTGTTCCGATCATGATTCAAAACAGGCCTTCGCATTTCACCAATAATTCCATCTTTGAAGCAAATATTTTGCCCAAAAAGTATGTCTACATAAAATTTAAATGTTTTAGAAACATTTTACGGAAAAACATACTTCAACTCTTAAATATTTCATCCCATTATCACCGCTTGAAATCAAAGCTATTGTAAGGGAAAATTGTGTTCGAAAATGGATCATTTTTCTTGAATATATTTACTACACTGAACTCTTTTTTTACGCATCTGTTTTTCACGTAATTTCATTTACACGATTTTTCTACATGTGGCGGATAATTTTATCAAAACGACGCGATCTTTTTTTACACGCTTTGTTCAAAATTACGTGACTTTTTTACGCGATTTTTTTTGCGCGGACGCATCAATCGCGTAAAAAAAAACAGTGTACACAAATCTTGATGAAACATTCTGAATAGCATCAGGAGAAGTTATTTGATGTTTTGCTAAATGTTTGTTACATTTTTCTATCAAATAGGTAGTGGAGAAATTTCGCATATAACATATATATTATACATATACATTATATACATTTTCGGACTGTTTCTGAATGATCTTTTTTGTTTTGGTGAGTGAATTCTCTTTTTCTCTTATTCCTGTTAAGTCTGAGATTACACAGGAAGAGAATTTTGTTATCAAAAATCATAATTAATCCACAGATTCCTACAACGATGTTCAATAGGTGCATAGATCAATCTCTTAATCAAGGTGGACAATTTTTTGCCTTTCTCCTAGAAAGGTATAGCAATCACTGGAAAAACCAAAGGTATAAAAGTGCTCCAAAGGGTCGAATCTCGTATATCTATCGACTTAGTTTGACGAGCTGAGCATTTTCTGTATGTGTGTGTGTGTGTAACGCTCTCCCAATCTCCGACCGATCTTCATGAAATTAATTGCAAATGAGAGGTCTAGTTGCCCCATAAGACCCTATTGAATTTCAAGGCAATCGGATTTTTAGTTTAGAGGTTATGTTTAAAAATGTGAAAATCATGAAACATCATTATCTCAGAAACTACTCAACCGATTTTAACAAAATTGGTTTTAAATAAACGAGCTACTTAAAAAACTCAAAGAACTTTTGAGTTTCATGAAGATTGAACGTGTGGTTCAGAAGTTATTTAAAAAAACGTGTTCTGGAGAGTGTTTAATCTCACTCATGTTTCTCAGAGATGGCTGGACCGATTTCCACAAAATCAGTGTCATTTGGAAGGTCTAATAACCCCATAAGACCCTATTGATTTTTTTCGCAACCGGACTATTACTTTGCCTGTTATGTTTAAAAATGTGAAATCCGGCTTTGAAAAGAAACACATTCCGAAGACTACATAAACTCACTCACTTTTCTCAGAGATGGCTGAACCGATTTACACGAAATTAGTGTCAAATGAAAGGTCTAGCTGCCTCATAACACCCTATTGAATTTTAATGTAATCGGACTCTTACTTTGTCTGTAATGTATCAAAATATGAAAATTTTGAAAAGAAACATGTTCCGGTGACTTTTCAAATTCACTCGTTTTCCCAAAACTGGCTGGACTAAATTCAACAATATTAGTGACAAATGAAAAGTTTGGCTTTCCCATAGGTTCCCCCGGGTTGTCTCTCAAACTCACAAGTAAGAAATTTCATAGCAATTTGATATGTGGTTCAAAAGTTATGAAAAGAAACGAAATTCAAAGACTATTTAAAACTGTAACTGCTTTGATCAAAACATATGGTCTCAACAAAATTTAAATTTGGTATTGTGCTATTCGTACGTTCCCGGTATTGCTCGTGATTGAAGTGTACGAAATTCAAAGTCATTTCTTTTATTTCGCTATTTCTTCAGCACGAATATTTTACTCCTAATTAATTTTTTTTTTTAACTTTTTGCCTTTCTCCTAGAAAGGTATAGCAATCACTTGCAAAACCGAAGATATGAAAGTACTCTAAAGGGTCGAATGGCATATATCACTCGACTCAGTTCGACGAGCTAAGCATTTTCTGTATGTGTGTGTGTTTGTGTGTGTGTGTGTGTGTGTGTGTGTGTGTGTGTGTGTATGTGTGTGGGTGTGTATGTGCAGATTTTTATTTTCACTCACTTTTCTCAGAGATGGCTGGACCGATTTTATTGAAATTATATGCAAATGATAGTTCTAGTTGCCATAAGACCCTATTAAATTTCATTGTAATTGGATTTTTATTTTAGAGGTTATGTTTAAAAATGTGAAAATCATGAAACATCAATATCTCAGAAACCACACAACCGATTTCAATAAAATTGGTATCAAATGAACGGGCTTAAAAACTCTTAACTTTAGAATTTTATAAAGATTGAACATGCGGTTCAAAAGTTATGAAAAGAAACGTCTTCTGAAGACTGTTTAATTTCACTCATGTTTCTCAGAGATGGCTGGACCGATTTCCACAAAATCAGTGTCATATGTAAGGTCTAGTTACCTCATAAGACCCTATTGATTTTTTTTGCAATCAACCTATTACTTTGCTTGTTTTGTTTAAAAATGTTAAATCTAGCTATGAAAAGAAACATATTCCGAAGAATACAGAAACTCACTCACTTTTCTCAGCGATGGCTGAACCGATATACACGAAATTAGTGTCAAATGAAAGGTCTAGCTGACTCATAACACCCTATTGAATTTTACTGTAATCGAACTGTAACTTCGTCTGTAATGAACCGAATTGTGAAAATCACGAAACTTCATTATCTCAGAAAGTACACAACCCATTTGTTCAATAGTATTATCAGATGAGCGGGCTAATTAAGGGTTAACTGATGAATTATGATTTAACACGTGGTTTCAAAGTTTGGCTGCCCTATACGTTCCCATTTTATTTGATTATAATCGAACCAAGCAACCGTTAAATATTAAATTGTGAATAAAACAACGAATTTCTATTATCACAAAGATTACACGACTTATTTGAACATAATTAGTGTCATACGAACGAATCATCTCTCAAACTTACAAATAACAAACTTCATAACAATTTGATATGTGGTTCAAAAGTTATGGAAAGAAAAGAAATTCAAAAACTATTTAAAGCTATACCTGCTTTGATCAATATATGTGGTCACAATATAATTTAAATGTGGTATCGTACCATTTGAATGTTCCCGGTATCGCACGTGATTGGATTGTTCGAAATTAAGAGTCATTTCTTTTATTTCGCTATTTCTTGAGCATTTACATTACGTCAAATTTCATATATTATACTTCTATTACAACATCATAATTTTAGAACCCAAAAAGTGAACACACATTCATTGGATTGAAGCGTTCATGTAAATCTATTTCTACGAATAATAAGTTTGAATGAGAAAGGCTGGGTCTGACCGCTAGGTGGATTAATTTAGGTTTTTTTTGCGATTATTACACGCAAAAGTTGGATTGTGCGAAACCAGTACAAAATTGTGCATTTTTAACTCAATTGTTGTTGTAGTTTGGAATCAATTTTGTGGTCCATTGAAATAAACCATGCACACCTGTGCGCGGCCCCAAAGGCATTGGTCATGTTTCTTGGTCTAAACCGGTACCAGATTTGAATAAGCTAGATGTGTTTCTCTAGTCAGCCGGCTGACTATAGAATAAACCGAAAATAGCTAAATAAAGACGGATAGGAGTTATATGTATGATCGCATCACTTATCAAAGTGAATCCTGATCCAACGAGCCCACCCCTACTAACAAAAACCTCCTTCCTGTGACCTTTGTGGAGATGCAAAGGTAAACACGGTCTCCAAATAGCAAGGATCACACTAACATCCCTTACCTCTTCCCACCTGATTGCAAGGACGTGGCAGGCGTCGTTATTGATCCTTTAAAGTATTGAGTCACTAAAACTTGTACAATGAGAATGGTCGGTCACTCCCAACCCCATTCAGTTGTTTCACTGTCAATTTAACTGATTCGGATCAATCACGGAGTGCAATCATTGATATGTGCAGTCAGTCAAGCTAAGCTAAGCTAAGCTGATTGTTGTTGTAGTTTGGAACCAGTACAATGATTGCGTGTTGGGTATGACGCAAATCATGCTCTAGCGTTTTTTCAATGTATTTGGCAGCTCCAAACTACTACACTTAAAAAGTTTCCACTGGTGTTAGTATTGTCATGTTGGTTTGTACTGATATTGATAATGTTTTTCAGAAAAACGCTCTCTTTGAAACAGTGCAACCAGCAATCAATACTGATAATTTGGGTACTGACTAGAATAATGAAAATATTTTACTGATCGGTTCATTTTAATGAAGCCGCTCATTTAAAAACATTATTGAATCATTAACAATTAAAAAGACATTAAGTTTGTTCAAAACATTTTATATTTAACTATGACTCTGGTTTATGCATATGATTCCACGTTACTGGCACCAGCGTCACTAAGTTGTGTAGGGGAACATGAATCGCTGAAGGTTGTTTTGGCTGCAGAGTATTAAAAAGGATGAGCAAGTCGTTCATATCCGCACGAAAATGAAGCACGATTTTTCAAGCGACCCAAAATGATCGTTCGCCCGAAATTGATATTAACCGGAGCATCACGATTTTCATGTTTATGATATATATTCTGATTTCAATCAATGTTAATGTATTCGCAGTATACAACTGTTACGTTATGCATTTCACACATTCATTGTGCGATTTTAGTGCAAAATTTGTGCGAATCAGGAAGATACAATAACTGTACAAGACTTGAACTTTTGTGTGTACGCTTGGGTTAAAAGTTATTTGGAACTCTTGAAGCAGTATACGGTTATGGGATGTACTAAAGAGTAAGGTAGGTGTACCCCTGAAACGGTTGTTGACTGCGCGCTGGATTTGCCACCGAGCTGCAGTCAAAGCTATCCAGGTAATTTTGATTGGCAGAGCTGTATGCCACCTCGGGTCGGCGGCGTCGTGGCAATCGGCGAGGTCATGCAATATGTATGTGATCACTGACAGTACCGGACCAGCAGCGGGGTATCGCCTAGAGGTGGGTAGTCGTCTCCTCACAAAAGCCTTAAGTACCCGGAAGCATCTCCAACGTATACAGGATACAGTGCCGCTCCCGTCATCCAAATTAAACCAATACGCCCGGGGCCGATTATGGTAACTGGTAGCGTAGGAAACGAACTTGAGTCGAACCTCGTTATGGTACCACGTCTCTGGGCTGGCACTGCATCGAGCTACCCTAGCAAAATCGTGTGACAGCGGCTTGAAACGACGAGATGGTACCCGGTGCAGTGGTCTCCGTCCCGTAAAACCTGGCAGACCTTCCAGTACGTGCCTCGTTCATTGCCTGGAGGGTATCAGTTAGGAGAAGGATCAGGGTGGGGATTAAAGTCTCAGATTCCCTTTCCTAACTTTTGCCGGTCGGGGGCGTCATAGTTGCTCATAAGGTGCTATGGGCGATCTACCTTAGTCATGACTTCGCTGCTCCAGCATATACCACCATGAGACCGCATACGTGACTACTTCACCATTGACAACGATAGCGGCTGGAAGGGGGATCCATTAAACAGGATAAATTCCTCACACAAAAAGCAAGTGACGGCCGTGGATGGACTACCAAATCTTTTCGCGGGAGGTGGCATCCAGCGGTCTCCGCAGAAAAACGAAGTCGTGTGCAAAAAACGCAGTACGGAAAGGCTGACACGCCAGTTTCCACACCGGACATATCGGTCGATAATTCCTTGCTAGTCAAGGCCATCGAAAAGAGTAGGGATAAGCGGCCAAAGGTGGCAGCGCTGTCCGAACAGCTCGATGCGATCATCTAATTCGCGGCAAATAGGAGCAATATCGCTAGTTATCTGAAGTAGAGTCTCCTCCTGCCTTGCACCACCATCGACGAAGCTCAACAAGAACACGCCAAACTTATAGTCTCCGAAAAGGAGACGAGGACCAAAAGGACATCTGAATCTAAACTGGTTCAGAGCGGTGCCCCTCATTCGAAGCGATCGGCTCTACGGAGCAGGTCAAAAAGGCACGAAGCAGGGGGACGCCCTCTTACTGAAGACGTACGGTTCTAAGTAGGTACTCTGATATGTTGAAGAAAATGAGGAGCGGAATTCAGCTCAAGGATTTAGGGACGGATGTGCGAATTATCTGTCCCAGGTGACCATCCGGCAACCCGGCTAGGAAATCACGGGCGTAAGGGTGACGCAATTGCACCTGAACCATTGCTACGCGGCTCTGCAGCTGATATACCAAGCAACCACTGACACGTTGTCGGACATCGCCATCGTATCGGCCTCCTACCGCATCCCTCCCGGAGACGGTAACAGGGTTGCAGATGAGTCCAGCATAGCAGCCAGGTTCCCGGTTCAGGAGGCTGTTTCAACCTCAAAAGAAGGGTACGCGGTTGCCAAGGTGAACGGAATGTTCTACTGCAGTTGCCATGCTTCGCCACGTTGGTCTACCGAACGATTCACTCAGATGGTCGGATAGTTATCCATGGAGCTAACGAGTCTAATACCGTTGGTGGTGGTGGGCGACTTTAACGCTTAAATGGGAAAATCGATCTACGAACCAGAGGGATCAGATCCGGTTGAAGGCTTTGGCAAAGCTCAACCTACATATGGCTAACGTTACAGAGGTGCCTGAATGACTGCCTCTTCCCGAAATGGTGGAAGCGACAGAAATTGGTCTTACCATCACAGGCTGGGAAACCGCCAGGGGACTCATTGGCATATAGGCCTTTCTGTTTGCTGGTCACCACGGGCAACGTGCTTTAGAGAATTATTAAGGTGGTTGGTATTACCGACTTTTCGAAAAACCGGTATTTCGGTATTCATAAAAATAAAAACCGATAAAACCGGTATTTTTATTTCTTTCGGATTAATACAAACCAGGGGTGACTCGTGGTCTTTAAACATACTTTTTTAACTACAAAGTTCTTAAAATCATAGTTCGGGGAAGCAATGATGATTGTCCGCGAAAAAAAAACGCAAGTCATTTTCCCTGTACTATTTAAAAATAAAAATGAAAAATAATTAAAGATACGGGGTGTCGAACGTCTTCGGTAGTGGTTTTCTGCCGCAGTCTTATGCGAAAACTTGCCGAAGTAAGCCACTGCCGAAAACGTTACCTGCATAAATTTGGATTTGAAATTTATTTTTTGCTTAGCGTCTCAGGTTGCATCTATGTATGGGCGTGTCGCTGCATGATTATGTTTTTGCATTAATGAGTACCTCTGCTTCATTACGATCCAGACCTCTGCGACCATTATTTTGATCTCTTGTGGTATACGATCCAGATACAACACTGGATAACAGTGTTTGAAAAACTCCAATGAATGAATCTAGTGATATGATTACGAAGAACATAATTTCAAAACTAATGTAATAACGAAAAAAAACATGCAGATTTTTATTTAAATTTTCTTTCACATCGCAAAACTTAGTTTCAAATCCGTGAACAACATTAAATTTCGTAGAAAAACAATATTTGAAACTGTTGAGAAGAGTATATGAATGAAATCAAAAAAAGAAATCGCGATCAGACCAGAATTTACTTTTTACGAATCCGAATGAATCGAAGGTAAATACTTCTTTATTCTGTTCGATGCTCTTTAAACAATTCGTCCAAATTATTTATTATTATTATTATTATTTTATTAACTTTAGCTTCTAATGGAGAAACGAAAAATGTGGCATATGAACAAGTTTGTAACTGAAATAGAAATAAATATTTGAAATGAGAGGTTGATAAAAAATATAGAAAAATATAGAAAATTATAGAAAAAGCAGAAACTTGTACACGAGTGAGGCTGGGTACATTCAGCTAGTTGCTAATAAAAGCCCGCTGCGGTACGGGCGACGAAGCTTTGACCATGCTACAGCTATTCAAATTTCACTTTTTCAAGGAGCAGTAATTTTTAGGATAAAATCTTTATTGGTTGATTATTTCATCCTGTAAACACTTTGCCTCAACAAAAAATAAGTTCCTAATCCAAATTTATATTTATTTATGATTTTTTGAGTTTTACTTTTAAATAGCACAAAATGAATAATGTCTTGCGTTTTTTCGCTGACATGGTTGTAATTAGTGCCTCATAATTTGTAGTTAAACTGGTAGGTTTTGAACCTGCCCACGCGTTGCCTCTGTGAGTATGAGTGTGAGAAGAGATAAGCTGTTCTACTTAAAAAATAAATACTTTATTGATATGAAGTTTTTTGACATATTATCGATACACACAAACACATTGTCTGAATCCGAGCAGAACAAACAAAAAGATAACAAAAATTGGTAAATAGGTGAGGGAAAATTAATATATATAATGTTGCTTCTGTCTAAATGTATTTATTATACAGGGTGTTAGGGAGCTCACTTAAAATCCTTCAAGGGGCGATAGAGGACCATGTTTGATGAAAAAAATCCTTCTACACATATGGTCAAAAGTTAACTACTGCAGAGTTATTCACTAATTCCAGTTTTTGGTTATGTTCGCCTTAAACGAGCAGAAAATTGTGAATTCTATCACACTAAACGAAGGCGCGGCTGATTGCTTTTAAAGTGAAATAGTATCTAAACTAAAAGAATTAGGTGCTTGGTGTCAGAGAACAACTAGTAGAATAGACTCCAATGTTTAATTTGTTTAACAACAAACTCCATGTTTATCACACATTTCAGAGAGAAAATTGCTGTTAAGTTCTCAAAAACATTTGATTTCATATTTGTTCCTTTCTAAGGGCTTCTTGTTCTTCCTTATTCGACATTTTTGAGACACTATTGATTACGAAATTTTCTCAGCTTTTCAAGGAAACCAACAGAATTGAGCTAGCTATCATACTTCTTGTGATAGACCTCGTTTAAGGTAAACATAACCGAAAACTAGGAGAAGAGAATAACTCTGCAGTAGGTAAATGTTGACCATATGCGCAGAATTTTTTTCATCAAATAGGGTCCTCTATCACCCCTTAAAGGATTTGATTAAAAGTGAGCTACCTTACACCCTGTATACATCGTCATGTGATTTGTAACGACTACCTAAGTGAGAAGCATCCATTAGCCTAACAAAGATTTATGAATATTGTGGGAAGTTTTTTTTCCATTTTAAGAAAAATACCGAAAATACCGGTTTTTTCGTCTCTCCAATACCGGTATTTCGGTATTGAAAAAAATATCGGTTTTACCGTGTTTTGTTTTACCGGTAAACCACCCTAAGAATTATCCTCAACAGACTGGTGAAGTACACGGAGGGTGCAAACGGTCTGGGGTAGGTCCACTCTGAATGCTATTCCGTCACCAAGACGGCTGTGGTAGCACTCCATCGTAAGAAAAAGGAATCCGCTATTGCGTAATCGTCACGCTCGACGTGAAAAATGCGTCCAATAGCGTCAGCTGAGACTTCATAACGCTTGCGTTTAGGAGTATTCATGTACAGGTGTCGCTGTACAAAATTCTGGAAAACTATTTCGAATCTCTCCGAGTACTAGTCTACAACACGGAGGAGAGTGCATCCCAACCACCGCAGGAGCACCGCAAAGTTTCATCATGGGTACAGTGTTTTGGAATGTTATGTACGACGGAGTGTTGAAGATATCTACAGGGGTTGTATTTGTGGACGACATAACGCTAGAGGTGTACAGTGAGTCGGTCGGAAAAATCGAGCCACGCATTACAAACGCAAGGTCGAGAACAGGACGCACTCCAGGAACTTAGAGTTCAACGACTATTACAGCACTATCCCGAATGATGGCGCGATGTACGGTAGCAATAAGAAATTTGTTGCCAGCGTGGTTTCGCCCATACTTAGTTATGGTGTGCCAGTGTGGTCCAAAGCGCTAGGTACTAATAGTTATCGTTGTACACTGTAAAGTACCTACAGGCTCATGTGCATGAGGATTGTGAATGCGTATCGTACAGTGTCGTACGATGCAATCTGCTTCTTGTCCGGCATGATGTCTAGCATCCGCATCCATTAAGAAAGATGTAGAGTGCTTTGATCAACGTGACACAAGAGGCATTCGAGGTACCAGAAGGTTATACTCGACGATCAGATGGCAGCGGGAATTGTCCAATTCTGTGGAGGGCAGATGCACGCACCAACTCATCCCGGAAGTATCCGGATGGGTCGGGAGGCGCCATGAAGAAGTAAACTTCCACCTGACACAGATCCTGTCAGGCCATAACTGATTCAGGTAGTATCTACACACGCACACGGACACGTGGGCTCCACCACGTCTTCAGGGTATGCTTTAGTTTTCAGCGTGCGAGAAGTGACATGATGATAGAGAGCGGACCAAATAAAACTCCGAAAAACTTTGTTCAGAAGATGTACGATGGCTCGTACATCTGGATAGCGGACTGTGCAGCCGCTTTTCAGATATAACTGGAGTTACAACGTGTGCGGCAACACACCAATCGCCAGTTTCCAAGTGGTTGAGGGTGCATGAAGCACAAAAAGCCACTTCCCAACGTAATAATTTATCGTCCTTTTGGACAGATAAGGGCTGGAGACCGGAGGGTTTTAGTGGGTTCGGTTAAATTCAACCCCACGCTCTGAGTTATCTGCACTGGTGCCTGTAAGCAAGTTTTCTCACCGCAAAGAATCACGTAAAGGAGAAGTTCTACGAGCTTCTTGAGAAAACATATGAAGAGTGCCCACAACACGATGTAAAGATTGAAAATAGCTTGCAGAGAGCTGAAGAACCCCAAAGCCGCTGGGAAGGAAAGCTTACCGGCGAACCCTTTCAAAGTCGGAAGCAACCGACTGTACCAGATTATCTTGCTCTGAGAATTGATTGGAAGCACTAATATGCCTGATCTATAAGACAGAACATAGACTCGACTGCAGTTACAATCCCCCTCTTAAGCAATTCTTTAAATAATTTTCTTTAAACTATGTTCGGATACAAAATCCGAATATCCGGTTAATCCGGATTTTGGATAGTAGTCGGATATCCGGATATTTTGATACGGATAGTCCCAGCACTAGTGTATACTAGGGCGGTTTTCGAGTGGGACGATCTACAAAAGACCATATGTTCACCTTGAGACAGATATTCGACAAGTTTCGAGAACACAACTTGTATCTGTCCATAGATTGCTCTCAAACTTGCTGTTCAACATAATCTCGTAAGGTGCTATACGGAGGGCAGTTCATCATCATCACGAAGTCTCACATGCTTCTAGGTTTTGCGGACGACATCGATATCATCGGTGGTAATCGTGGAGCTGTTGAGGAGGCTTTTACGGCTTCAAGGAAAGAAGCTGCGAGAATTGTACTCACAAGAAAAACTACTTCGTCATGATGGTTAGTAGAGAGCGTGGTAATTCTACGGGCTTTGGTGCTGCGGTGGTGATAAATGGCGATATTTTCGAAGTGGTTTCACGAAGTGAGCCGCGAAGTGTAGAGCCAGTATAGGTCCCGAAGCCTGGCACTCTTCGGACATGAATCGCAGACGTGGAAGCAAGCCAGTCAGCTAGCGCTAGGGATCTTCGAGCGCAGCATCCCGCGATTAATACTCGGTGGCAAGCTACAAAATGGCGTGTGGTTCAGTCGCTTAAATCATGAGCTGTACGATAAACTGATGAAACACGGCAGGTTTCAGGGCACTGACTACGTAGCAGGTATGGCGGAGGAGTGACTAACAAAGATAATACTCTGCAGAGTCCCAGATAAAGGTATACCCAGCGTGAGTTGGATGTGTCAACGAGGATGTCCGGGTAACGGGTGTAAGTAACGACAGAGGAGCAGCCCAAGATCGAATTTAAGGGATTCTGTTTATTACTTCGGTTGAACGCCAAGACATGGAGTCCGGTCCGCGGTGAATTGTAAAGTTCGGATTGTGCTTGAAGTAATCCCTAATCTTCCTTGCCTTCATCGGGTCGGTCGTTTTCGTATTTCATCTGCTGCCAGCTCACCTCTAGGTCGTTGGGGTCCCCTTGAACGATTTTACGGGACCGTTTCGAATGGTCGATTCCCAACAGTTTCACGATCCCATGATTTTCCACGACCGCGCATAATTGTCGAAGCGTTTCTTGGTGTAAGCCTTTCAGATAATCACTGGAAATTGATTGCGTTGAAATTTTACACATGTAAACACTGTATAGTATAGTTTAATTAGTATAGTTTAATTAGTTATAGTATAGTTTAATTAGTACAGGCACACTTCGATATAAGGTACATTTCCGATTTTTAAGTTGTACTTTATATCGAATTGAACCTTATATCGAATCATGAAACAATTTCAACAAAAGGGCTTCAAATACTTCATTTTGTTGTCATTTGTCTACGTATAGTTTATTTTGGAAATAGAATCCAACTATAAGTGTTAATCAACTTGTTTTAAGTACAATTTGAAACACATAGTTTTTTTGGTCTTTAGCCGCGTGTGATAGTTTATTTCCAAAAAGTATGTCATCTAGAAAAAAAAATCAAGCATTTAAAATTTACCGTTACGTTATTATCACTAGTTTTGTTCAACATTTATTTACATTTATACAGACTTTTTATTAATACTGATTCTTTTTTTTCTTCTTCTCGTTGTTATTTATTTTTTGGTCCGCTGTATAAGAACCATGAATATCTGTTTACAGGTTGACAACTTTTTCAATAATCCTTCAGGATTTCGGAATCTGCATTTTCTTCATTGCATTTAAAATTTACCGTTTGAATATACTTTTGTTTACACATAAGGGTGGCCTAAAGTTGCACTTTGCACACTGGTTTAAAATGTGAAAAACGTGATCGTCAACCTTTTGAGTGTGAAAACGCTATTTAAATGCTATAGTGTATTCGACAAAGTTTTTGTTTATCTCCAGGGGAAACTTTTGATGCAAATAGGTTTTTGATTATTCTGCCTAAAAGTGCAATGAATATCATTTTTTTAATAACTCATCAAATCAAAATTAAGCGCTTAGCAAAGTTGTAGATAATATTATCCAGAAAAATTTTGCTGAAGACGCTTTGATTCTATCTCTTGAATATTGATCACATACAGGTAGTTTTATACACACATTCCTTCAATGTTTTAAAATCAAAAAATACCAATCAACTTTTTTAGGTGTGATTTCAGAGGCCTAAAATATTCTGAACATTTTTACATATTTGAGCAATACATCATTCTGCCGAACATACCTTAAGCATATTTCCAACTTTTCCATAGGTTTTATGTTGTTGCACATTTTATGTTGTTGCAGGTTTTATGTTGTTGCACAAAAAATGCACATTTTTTAAACATTTCTAGCAATCCGAGTTCTGATAAAATTCTGTCTTTTAAAATTTCAAACAAATTCTCCAGGGATCAAACTTTAAGTTAACTTTTTTTATCAGCTCCTCCGTTCCCATCCATGTTAAACCACGCTATATCATGTTTTCTCAGCAACATTAAACTTATCAGACGGGTTTTCAAACTTTCGCTGAGTGTGGAGTATTTTATGAACACTCCCTAAATGATCAATAGTAACCAGAGACGTTGACAAGATAACCAATGTATTGTTTATAGAAGTTCTCATACCAATTTCTGAATTATTTGTAACATAATAAAAATATGTACCTTATATCCCGGTAAAATGTACCTTATATCGAGTGACGCTATATCGAAGGTACTTTATAACGAGGGTACCTTATATCGAAGTTCGCCTGTATTGTCCAGAATTTCATCGATTTATACTCGTGCAATTCAATGTCACACACAAAATAATGTGCCGCATTTTTCCTCGATTACTATCTTTAGAAGAATTGAACTAAATATTGAAATTAAGAAGATTTTCAATTCTACTACCTAAAAATAATATTTCGCC
Source organism: Wyeomyia smithii (assembly GCF_029784165.1). Lineage (NCBI taxonomy): Eukaryota > Metazoa > Arthropoda > Insecta > Diptera > Culicidae > Wyeomyia > Wyeomyia smithii. The sequence goes on along the minus strand of NC_073695.1, from coordinate 199,675,587 downwards.
GTTCGCAGACAACTTTTTATTCATGACTTCATTCTCTGCTATGAAGAAGAATAGTTTCAGTATGCGAAATTCATTCAATTTCGTCCCGAATATCTTCTTCCTACGATTAAACAGTTTATTTGCAATTTTCTCATTTTTCTAATCTCATCTTCCATCAAGACCAAAGAAGTTTCTCACCAGACACGCCTTTATCCTCTCATGTGAAAATTGCGCTGAGGGTAAAAGCGACTCGCTTTCACTTTGAGATGTAAGATATCATTCCATGCATTCCACAAGAATAGTCCCTTCAGCCGAAACTATGACCCTGAATCTAAAACGCTTTCCTTGGCAAGGTTCCCAAAACGATGCCAGAAGTACGAGTGTTTTTGTTCCCTTCCTCTTGCTCGGATGATTTAACCACGTGCCGGAACTGCAGTCGGCTAGTTCTATCAGTCTGCAGTAATTCATTCTAGAGCACTATCACATGATAGCTATGAACGTTCGTCGTTTTCGAGGTTCGATATCTTACTGAGACAAGAAGCTTTATTACGAATCGAATGCTATGCTGTATAAATGTGAACGAGCTCTTTGTAAAAATTCAGATTTTAGTGCTAATTCGGCAGTATTCTGAATATATCCATCAACGTTACGCTTATTCACTTCGCAAATTCAAGTTCAACAAACACTATTCTGTGAACCCTTTTAAAAACTTACGCTTTTCTTACCCTTCTGTACTTTACTTACTTCGGACTCATAGCTACTCAATTTAGCGTTAAAAGATAACCCTCACAGACACAAAGTGTTTCGCCTCAACTTAGTCTTCCGGCATCTATGGAGGGTAAAAAAGAAACACTTCCACGCCCATTAGTTTTTCCACTGTAGCTACATCCTTTCACCCGGTAGTCAAACCGGAAAAGGAGCAGCAGTGGAACACTTTATTGCAGACAGGTTTAGCATGAAAGGTCGGTCTGCCTCGGCATCGACATCACTCTTCGAACCCCGTCAATTCGGATCCTATCATCATCAGTCTTCATCATTCGTAGACAGCAATTGCGCTGAAAGTTAGACCGGACCCGCGATAACAAGAATCTCCACCCCAAAAGGCACCCACTCGAACGAGACCGATAATCCCATCCGGGAAAATCAGCGTCACAAAAAGTAAGATATGAAGTTTCACGTAGCGGAGGTTAAATTAGACGCGGAGGGTTAAAGATATCATTTTCAGATTACGATCCAAATTATTGATAATTCATTTTAACGATGGGGAAACAGTGATGGACGTTTACTCTCGAACCGCTGTCCAGAACAACTTTCGGAATTTCGCAGGTATCTCGCATTTAAAGGAAATCGTTTTTCTATAGCTTACGATAAATTCAGCACAGCTCAAACACGGTTTTAAAATATTTCTGGTTCTTACGTGCGTCCGGTGTGCACCGTACGATGCGTTCGTTCCATGCTTCTCATTCCACCCAAGCATTTTCTCGTTAAACGTCATATCACCACAGGGAAAAAATCCAATAAACGAGTAGCAGCAGTTTGTAGGAAAAGCTATGAAATCCACCAAGATGTCGCAAGAGGATAGAAGCTTTCTGTCCTTGGCATCCAATACGTCCGGGTGGACACTTTGTAAGTTTATCTCCTCACCCACCGGTTGGCCAAAAAGATACCGTCATTCTACCGCAAAAGTCAAAGATTGTACCGTGGGCTAGAGGTTAGTTGTAAGTTAGTTGGTTTATAATCATTGTAATGCACGCTGCATGGGGATTTCCATTGCAAAATTCAAACTGATTGCAAGCGACCCGAAAAATTGCATCTATTGCATTGTCGTTGGCGTCGGGGGTTGAAAGGCAGCTACCAGAAGCTTAGTCTATGTCCTAAAGCGTAGCAGTAACTATCTGCTGACGAAGAAACAGTGCAACAGTGCAATTGTATTCGTTCTACTACGTATGGTGGTGGGAAGGGGTGAGTGATGTACGAAATAATTGAATCTCGGAAGAAACATAACGTTGAGGTTTTGGAAAGTTTCCGGTAGTGGGATTTAGGATTTGATGATGACAAATTGAATTTGTTCCAATTTAAACATTGCTGAGATAGAAAAAATAAATTGAGGCAACCGCATTGATCAAATGAAAATATAAAAACTAAACAAATGGAAGAAAGGTACTGAATTTGGAATGGTGACAACCAGAAGGGATGGATTCTAGCTGCGTTATTCCTTCAGCTGCACGAAGTACCACATCGGAATGTTCTGGCTGCAGCTTGACGATATTGTATTATAAATTATCTATAGATTCCACTCTCCTAGTTCTTCATTTAAATTTCCGAAAGGATGTGAAGGTTTAACCTACTCTTGGAGAAAAAGGGTGAAGGTTAAAACTATAGCTTGTACATTAGGGTGAGAGCGAAAATTGTCATGTCACCGGCCATGTACATTTTGTTCATTGACTCAAAAAAATTATTTGTGTAAAATTTCATCTCAATCGGACATAATTTAGGGATGCTTCAAAGTTTTCAAAGTTTTATTGTTTTGACCCTCGAAAATGGACATCCTTAATAAAAAATCTAGTTAAAAATGCCTAATAAAAATTAAAATGATTCACCAAACCACATGTAAATCATTTTAATGTTTATTAAGCATCTTAAACATAATTATCAGTTAGGAATGTTTATTTTCGAGGTACACCCTCGAGGTAAACACTGAAATTATAAGTGCTTCGAGGCACCCCTTAATCATGTCTGATTATTGTTTTGGGCAAAAAAAACCTTAATGTTTTGAGCGAAAAAAAAAAAAACAAACAAAATGTACATGGTCGGTTCTTTAAATTCATTTTTTCCATACATTGCATTGCCACCCTATTGTACATATCTCTGTATATTGTTTCGACAATTTAGCTATCTGTCACAAGACAACACTGCATTTTAATGCTTTTCTGAGTGATTCTTCTCTTCTTCACTTCTCGTGGAAACTACAGGCCTTTTTCTGCACTACAATACAGTACATCCCTAAACAACAGTACAAGTCACCCGAAAATCACGGAGATTAGCGATCCGTGCTATTGCACAATATCAACGTCATTTTTCTCAAATTTTGACTCCAATATTTCAGCCTCATGGTGATATTTTCCTTTCGTGATAAACGGAACTGTAAATCAGTGTTGAAATTTGTGCGAATAATTGGGTTGTTTAGCTATGCTTGACTCTTCCAGCTGGTCTCGAGGTACGATGCTTGCCTAACAAGCCAGTCGTCGTAGGTTCGAGTCTCGGCTCGGGAGAGACTGTTAGTGTCAGTAGGATCGTAGCGCTAGCCCCGCAATTGTCCTGTACATTTAATAGTTGGTTGCGAAGTCTGTGTATAACAAACAGAAGGTCGAGTTCCGATACGGAATGTAGCACCAAGGCTTTGCTCTTTAGCTATGCTAGTTTTTATATATCATTTGGAAAGGCTGCGTTTTCTGAGCAAAACGTGATTTCTGAAAAAATACATCATAACCTTCAGTTTTTCAATTACAAATAAAAACTGAAATTGAAATTGCTTGAATGACAGTTCGTCCGTGGAGACCGTTCAAGAGATTTAGAGCGATTTCTATTCTTCGTTTAAAAATCGAAGTACAACAATATGATGTTATAGCGGGGGCCTAGTGTGGTTGGTAAAGTCTCCGCCAACCACGCTCGACGCCTGGGTTCGAATCCCACCGCCGACATAGATGTCGATGGTTGTGAGGTGGCGTGATCCACTCACAACCAACCCAACTGTTCTAGATTCAATCCTAGTCGACATCGGGAGATTTTCTGAGGCGAAAAATCTCTGGGATCACGCCTTCCATCGCATGAGGAAGTAAAGCCGTTGGCGCCGGTCCGTTAATAAACGGGTCGTGAGTTAGGGTCCTGGGTGTGGAGTCGCCTCCCTGGGCGTCGGTGATTGGCCACAACAGTGGCGGAGCTAGACCGACGGAAAATAAGCGAGAATAAAAAAAGTGATGTTATTTAAATCACGTTTTGCTCAGAAAAAATCACTCTGCAAGCTGAAGAACCCAATTATTTAATTTACGTGTAATTGCTAGGGGCTAGGCACCTTTATTTACATGAAAAATATTTCGATAATGTTACTTGGTTTCGGCAGAGTCTATGTATATATAGAGTCGCGCGAAAAGAAAATCTATCGTTTCGGCAACACAGTTTTTGTGCCGTTTGTTGTCAAGAACTATACAGTTCTGTTTTTCACCATGCATAAGCGAATATCATTTTTTGAAATTCTTCACAAGGTACACAGTTTTGAAAGATTACACCGGTAATGTTTTGTTAAATTTGAGTGAACCAGTGTACAGGTTTAACGTTGGATTGAAATGTGTAAGTAAAACTTCGGAAAAACACATATTCTTTATTACGCTCAATTACAACACTTTTCATCCACTCCTAACATCATCACCTTGTTTATTTACATTGCTCGATTGGTACCCTCGTTTAACACTGATTTGGTTCCTTTGGTTTCATCTTTGCGGGACTCTTATTATAAACATAGATTCTGGGTATCGGTAGATATATTTTTATATTTATCGTTTATCTGTCAATTGACAACCTTTTAACGATAATATAACGTCAATGAGCTATGATGTAAATAGAGGGTGCCCAAAAATGCAACGATATATACTTCGTCGCCTAGGTCGTTGCCAATTGTTCCGGTCCGTATTCATTGATTGTTCGTAGTATTTTAATGTTTCGGCAAATTCTTGATACAGCACGAGCCACCACGGCTCTCGTCTGATTGGTAAGGTATACACTTCGTAATATTGAATATTGGAAATATTTCGCAATATAACAATGGTTTCTTGCCTCAAATGTAATTGCAAAAAAACAATCGGTATGTTTGGCAGGGTAAAAAAATTGAAAATAAAAATTAAATTGTACCAGAGTGTTTTTTTCATGGTTTCATTTCACACTCGTACCTTACTGTAAAACTCAACCTACCTTCCTGTGGTTCTCAACTGAATATTTAAATCTAGCCTAGACAACAATTGATTACCTCAATTGAAATCCTTGCGTGAAGTGCTTTGACGATAAAGATCTAAGCCAAAATATGTCCAAAACGCTCGTTAAGCACCACCATTTATCAGAGCTCAATGAGAGTTTTTCTTTCCTTAGCACCTGAGAAGTTGATCAATCAAAGCAGGAGATAGTGGAAAATTCGGGAAGTTGTTTACCTACGATTAAGAAGAAGTCCTTCCATTTTCGAAGCATAACACGAAACTGAATATTTCACGCTGTCATTTCGATTCGAACAGTATTATTTTCATTTGATTCTTTTCGCCTTCTGTCATCGAGTCACGATGAACATTTTCGCTGCCGGAAAGATTTTATCTTTTTTTCCCGTCTGGTGTTCACTGCGTCATTTCAAATGAAACTGATGACTGTTTCAATTGACAGAGATACTGACGCACACTATGACACTTTCCTTTTTCTCAGCGTGTCATTACCAATTAGTACCGCATCATGTCATTTGATGATAGTTTCTACACACCGCAAAACGCTATTGGATCCTAAAGTTTTACACGGTTTTCTGATTATTATATATCAGCTGAAAGAGTGCAATTTTCTGAACAAAACATGGTTTTAAAAAAATGGTTATCGTTGTCCTTCGATTTTTAAATGAAAAATAAAATACTGCTCGAAATGTCTTAAATGACAGCTCTCCCATATACCGTACATGGGCGAAATATCATTTGAGACATTTCGAGCATTTTTTTTATTTTTCTTTTAAAAAGCGAAGAAAAACGATAAACAGTTTTTAAAAATCACTTTTTGCTCAGCAAACGTGGTTTTTCCAAATGATATTTAAAAACTGGCATAGCTTTAGTATCCAATTGTATCAGCAATGCAATAAATACGTAACGCAATTTCCGATCAATATCACAGTGATTTTTTTGCTGTTGATCACAGTACTGTATGGAAGCCCCCTGTCTCCGTCAGCGCTCATTATCATTTTTAATTGAGAATCGTCAGATGAGAGTGTCTCTGTTCATCTTTGCTTTCAATTGAAGCAATTTCAATTGCTGTCATAATCAAAGTAAGAGATTTCGAGAAAGTCATATTGTCAAACTTTGTAAGTCAAATGAAAACATTTGACTTAGGCGGGGGCCCAGCGTAGTTGGTAACGTCTCCGCCAACCACGCTCGTCGCCTGAGTTCGAATCCCAACGCCGACATAGGTGTCGATGGTTGTGGGATGGCGTGATCCACTTCCATCGCATGAGGAAGTAAAGCCGTTGGCGCCGGCCGTTAATCAACGTGTCGTAAGTTAGGGTCCTGGGTGGAGTCGCCTCCCCGGGCGACTACGGATTAGCACAACTACGGTGACGGAACTAGACCGACGGAAAATAAGAGAGAATAAAAAAAAAACATTTGACTTACAAAGTGCTTGAAAATGAAGCAAATGTTTTTCAATTGAAAGCGACGGATCATAGCGTCACTATAACCTGATCAGTGTCAACTGAAAATGTTTTCGTCAGGCTCTGTTAAGTACTCTGTCGAAGAAGGTTTGGCCGATTACGAAACTTAAAGTTGAATAGAGTTTTTTTTTTCAAATTTTGCGGGCAGCGTGTGATTTTTGAACGCAGATCCTGCGTGCTGTGGAGCACGAGCACTCGGAGCAGCAGAAGACTACAATGGGTTTGCTTAGTAGTCCGATAAACAAAAACAAAAAGCACTACTGGTGATTGCAAAAAAAAACCCGAAAAGTAAAACAATTTACCGAAAAAGTCAGTTATTGATTACTCCGTTTTTCAATCCATCAAGAATCCTTTAAATGTCTTTTTCATAGAACTAGAACATATCCACAGTTAAAAATAAAACACAATCCATATGAAATACTCTTTTAGTATATTTAAGTACTAAAATAATGCGTCAAAAAATGAATTGACAAGAGACCAGTTCAACACTCATGCCGAAAAGCAGTTTCGGCATTTTTTGTCAAGTGCTGACAAAGATCGCATAGCAGGCTCCTTGGATCCTTTCCCATAGTTCTTGCTTGTTTTTGGATATTTTTCGTGTAAATCGACTTCTCTGCGATCTGATTCTGGATGAGATTCAAGTTTGGTGACTGGGTCCAACGGAATATAGAAAGACACAAAAATGGTTTGAGTCTCAGGTTTGAATGGACCTTATTTTGTCAACATTGATGACGTAGAAGTCCAAAACAATGTCCAAAAATGTCTTTTTCTTGCTCACCTATGCACAATGGTTGGAAAATTGAGATTGCCGGCCAAAATTCATTTTTTCGTGTTAAATTAAGGGTTTCCACGGTTGATGATTTTGTCATATGAAAAAAGTTGGTAGTGTGGTAATGCCAAGGCTGTCCATAAACCACGAAACTGAGGCAAATGTTATGTGTTTTCGAAAAACGGAAATTTCTCGTTATTGGAACGAGATGGATGGATACTGTCTTCAGAAAAGATGCCCATAATAGTAAAACGCTTCTCATGGCTTCGCGATTTGTCCGCAGAGATGGCGCACGAATCCAACTTTTGATAGAAACATCCTAAAGATATGGATTCTTCTGCAAAGTTGAAGTGCATTTCAATTCAAACAACAAAAATTAAACTTCCATCTGCTCTCAATTTTGCGATAATTGTTGTTTTTCTTCCAGTGTATCAGAAAAGATATTTTTCTTGTATTTTACAGCAATTTTTCGAATAAAATAGAAAAAAATAAAGAAGCGACCATTAGAGATTTTGAATTTAATGATAACATTGATTTTATTGATAACATTGAAAAATTTCGTTGATGAACCACCCAAAAATTGAAAAAAAAAAATTTTTTTCAAAATATCTTTTTTTTTTACCAAAACGCAAACTTTTAACACAGATCCTTGAGAAACACAAGTAGGGCTCTAAGACACACTATCAGATGCTGTGCTTACACGTGCTTACATTTTGGAATTGGGAAAATTACGCATATTTTCAATGTGGCCCGTGGCAGATATAAGATGCATGAAATACGCCTATGTATACAAATCTGGAGGCCATATACGTACATCGTAAGCAAAAATTGGTTACGATTTTGTATTACTTCGCATGCTAGCTTAAATGGCCTCATTTGAAATTTTAAATTGCATTCTGTACGACTTTGAGGATTGACGCATGTTACAATTTTATATGACACGTTAAACTGCTTCATATATAACTTAATATTGCGATTTATAGGATTTAAATTTTTCATAACAAATTTAATTTTACATCTTATGTAATTTCAAACATAACATGCATATTTGAGCGACTTAGAATTACCATCCTTATACGACTTCTGGTTTGTTGGGTATGTATACCTCACTGGACTGAGCTGGCCATTACATTCGGTATGGTGCTATTAAAAAGTAAAGTAGAAAATTAAACATAAACATAAAATTTAACTTCACGGTTTTGGCGATGCACTTTATTATTCCTCAGGACTCCCATCGTTACCACCGATTATACGAGTCGAATGAAAAAGTTAGCCAACATTGCGCTTCACCTCTGACATGTAAAACCCAGTTGCCAAATTGGCGTTTTTTTCATCGTCAGCTCTCTCTCTCTCTTTCTAAATATCTCTAGTGCGACCCTAAAGGCTGTGTTACACTCTTTGACCAAGCGTAAATATTTGTCACTTTTTAACAGACTTTTTTTTAACTTTTTAACAGATAAAAGTCTCCATTTTTTTAATGTGGCAAACACGGGCAAACAACAGTCATGATGTCAAATAAAGTTGACCATTATGTCAAAAGGTCAAATATTTGACCATTGGTCCTAGAGTGTAATACAGGCTCAAGGCATGACATCTGGCTTCTTATTCTTTTTCATCTCCCAGCTCGGTGATCCCTGTTGTATTTTCTGTAGTGATGCCATTCACACGGAAAATACTTGACATCTAATGCTTATTTCAAAATTTTGCATAACTCTTTCTGCTGGTAAATTTCTCGGCTCGGTTATTGATGATCATGGCTCATTTATTTACCCATCGTTTTTAGTATTCACTTGTATATTTAAGATAATAACAGGTAAAATCGGAAACCATGAATCCAAACAACGGAAAAATATCATCCAGCAACACTGCCAAAATCAAAACAGCAAGCCTGGTGATAAATTGTAGTAACAAACTTGGGGTTTGCAGTTTCAATTAATCAGCGGGTGGTTCCTAAATTGGATGCAAATCTATACCCAGTTTGCATACCTTAGGGCATCTTCAGCGGTGGTCTATTTTTGAAACAACTTTATACTAGATTTACACCAGCGAAACCTGAATAGAACTAGCTAATATAGACCAATTTTTCGTTCTCCGCACCGGTGTTGTATATCTTGTTCTTTTGGACCGCTGACTTTTGTCACACTGTCCACAATTGAATACCCCATGATATCAGTTTATGAGACTTTTTATAATAAAAAGCACTCAATATTTAACAAACGGAAATTCGATAATTTCTACGCACATTAAACGATTACTTTGCCAAGACACTTTATATCCACAAGACTTTACCACAAAAGATCAAAATAATGGTCGCAGTGGTCCAAATCTTACATCCACCAGACTTTATGGATTTGACGGTTTGACCCGAGCGTCAGTGACATTTCTTAGGATGGATTGGTATGATCGAAAAATTTCTGCTACAAGTAGGGCTTCGGAGGATAGCGAAAAATATTTGATCGCGTAGATGTTCATCTTCCATTTTCGTCTCATCAATCTTTCAGAATCTTGCAGTTCTTCAAACTTGGGTTCGGTTTTGAAGATATTGAACAAACAAGCCTGCATTTTGAACGTTTCCAGTTCAGTGTCTCCAAGGAACATTTTTCTGGCCTATTACGGTCTCCTCTAGTCCCACTATAATTAAGGCGATTGGCAGAAGGCAGATGGCTCAAAAATAGGTACCAAAAACTGGTGCAGGAATCTTCGGCCCTGGAATTAATATTTCAGTGGCAATGGGACACTGGCCAACAGTGTTTCAAGCAGAGATTTTTGCAATCCTTGAATGTGCGAATGTGTGTCTGACTAGGAAATACAAACATGCAAATATTTGTATTTTCTCTGACAGTCAAGCAGCACTGAAAGCACTTGATGCTTATAAATGTACATCCAATATTGTCTGGGAATGTATTCTCACATTGCGACAGCTATGTCAAACAAACTCAGTAAATTTGTATTGGGTTCCAGGACATTGTGGCATTGGTGGGAATGAAAAGGCAGACGAACTTGCAAAACAAGGATATAACTCACAGTTTATCGGCCCAGAACCTTTCTGCGGTATATCAAACTGTGCAGTGAAAATGGAGCTGAAACGCTGGGAGGAACAAAAAGTGATAACCAATTGGTTGGATGTCAAAAAGTGTTCCCAATCTAAAAGATTTATCACACCAAACGAGAATCATTCGAAAAAGCTCCTAGAGCTCAACAAAAGAGCTCTTTGTACATACGTCGGCCTAGTAACGGGGCACTGTCCGAGTAGATATCATTTAAAGAACATTGGCCGGGTTCAGGATGATATCTGTCGCTTTTGTAATATGGAAAGCGAGACATCGGAACATCTGCTGTGCAGTTGTGGTGCATTATTTGAACGCATATCAAGGTTTCTTGGCAGTAGCTGTTTACAGCCCAAAGAGATTTGGTCTTTGAATCCTGGGAAGGTGATTGGCTTCAAAAACCATATTTCACCTGACTGGGAGCGTGTCGGTGCAGGTACCTGATCACTCAACAATAGCGGTCATTGTATTTTGCAAGGGGACCCGTATAGCAATTGACTGGGATATATTACAAAAGTTCACATCAATGGACAACGTAATTCTAATTCCCTAACAAAAAAAAAGGCGATTAACAAAATAGCCAACATATTTGTTATCCTTTTGGCTGATGGTTGCAAACCAAGTAGTTTAACCTACGGTTATGGTCTTCCAGAATTTTCCCTTTTGCTGGTCGGTTTCCTTGAAGCCAAAAACGACAAACCTGTTCAATTTCTTCTTCAGAATAGCCACAAAAATGAATTGTGAATTGTCATAAAAAATCTTTGTTTTGTTTATTCCCCACCACCTGCAAAATGCTTATATGGAAATAGCTAAAAATGAGGTATTCCATTAAAATATGACATTTCACCCACCTATTGGTAGCGTACAAAGAGTTATAGAACGATCTATTTCATGTTCCAAAAAGTGACAAAAATAGACCAAAACTTATACCGTATATAAGTCGAAATGTTCTACAAGAATGCTATAAATAACATTATTTTTCAATTAAGGGATGAGCACCTTGACTTTTTCAACATCGATTTTTTTATGAACAGCCTAACCCGCATGGATTTGCTTTGTGAATATTTAATTCTCTTTCTATGCATATCCACATTCACAAAAAAAAATTTTACGCATATGTTTTAGAGCTAGTTCAACTGCTGAAAGATACCCAAAAGGACATAAAAATATATTGACATTATATTATTAAGTTGTTGAAGTTGCGTTATAGAATAACCGGAGCTTAGAACTACTCTTCAAAAAAGAGAGAGAGCGAATTGCTTTTGAAGTAGATACAAGATAACTTGCAAGTAGTTTTAAATCTGTTTGATTGCTGTTTCTCAAATCTTCTTTAGAACCTCTGCCAGACTGCGCCACTGGAAATCGAAATAATATTTGAGGAGATATCAAAAGATTGAGTTAACATTTTCTACTGAAAGAGTGAAATGCAACCCAACCTGTTTCTCAGGAAGGCAGATATCCGTATTATTTGATGTGGTTGGTAAATAATAAAACTTACACAGGTAGGGATTTGTTTTCCACTCTCAAGCCTGCAGATGGTAATCCTCACTTCACGGTTTCACTCACGATGGGTGGATTTCACCTAACTGCACAGCATAGATCCGAGACTGCAAACAGGATGCATTTTCCAACAAGTTGAGTAATTATCATCACCTGATACTTAAACAAAATGAATAAATTTCTATTTACTTTCCTAAGTTGTTATCGAAACGTGGATATTTCCAGACTACAAGGAGTAGTAAAAATAGCTTTTATACCTCGATAAAAATATATCGCGTGCGAGAAAAAGTTTCTTTTTAACGAGAATTGTAACCGAAGGCTTTCCGTGTTCGTGGTGTAACATGATTAAGTTAGTTAATGATTGCACAGAGACAGAAACAGATCTTTTTTATTCGTGATATAGACACAACGGATCTAACGAAGGAAGCACGACAACTTCGAATAAATTTAAAAATAGATTGGTGTGATAAAAGAAATAAATCACCATTATTGGTTTATTCTATTATTCTCCGTACACCCCTTTAGTCACTTCCAACTGTCTTTTATCTCGAACGTCAACACAGTTCGCTGTTTGTGGTTGAAAATATTTTAGCATGTTGCCAGTTGTTCCGTTGGTTACTCGTCGTTAGAGTTTATTTTGGTGCGATGAAACCAACTTTTATAAGCTCATTGAAATGTGACCAGTAATATGGAAATAACCGCCACAGAATCCTGTGTGGTAATGGAACTCTGTGACGCCGTTGAACCGAACATGCTGGCTTTGGCGACCAATTATTTGGGTAGTCTAATAATAGTATCGATTTGTGGGTCAGTCTATCTGCGAAGTGCGTCAAATGAAGAACTCATGAGATTTCAGAATTGATTGTGGATTTGGATCTTTTTTGTTTAACATATTATCTCAATTTACCAATTTCTTTTAGTTCCAATGTTTCTAATTAATCAAATTAATGAACAACTATCCAGTAGCAACTCAATTTGAACAATTTGGAATATATATCATACCGAAGGCCAATTACCGATGAATCATATCCCACTTGTGGATTGATATTCATTCCAGCTAAAATGTTTGAATTAAAACCGTTCGTTTATGAATACATGTTCATCTACCATTGCAATCGTACAGGCGTGATATGTGCATGAATCGTGATATCAGAATCGATCGATTGGCTCTAACCATAAAAGCCCTTCCTTGATTTCATGCTATGGTTGAATGTGTGATTCACAAAAGGGTTTCACTGTTCTCTAGCAGAGAAAAGCTTCAGTTTCAAAAATAGACACCGCAACCTTACCCGCGTATAAAGGCCACGTTTCTCCCATTTGTCAACTGTCGCATAAGAGAAGTGCCTATAGCTTTTGCCAGTCGAATCACCATGTATGTTCGATAGCATCTGGTGCAAACTGCACGTTGATAATATTATATAAATTGCCAAACTGCACGCTTCGTCAGATTCTTCGGAAATCAATTTTGATTAGCCATGTACGTCTGGTTACAGCAGAACTGCGTTTTTTGAAGTAGAATACTTCTCTCAGGAAGTTCGCCTACATAGGGATGTGAAATGAAAATCTAAAACCGAAAAAAGTGAAAAATATGTCCAATTTCAAATGCTAATAAATCGGTTAGTATTCGATGGATTTCCTTCGTTCTTGCAGCAATAGATTGAAAAATCTTTTAAGATTCTTCCCAAAAAAAGATAATTGTAATTTTATTATTCACACTATTGTACTATTGAAAATAGTCAAGCCTTGTCAGAACGAAAAATTCGACCTCTGATTGGTCGTTATATGATTGCTTCCCAAGCACAGCCGACAGGATCATATACCTTGCATTTGAAAACATGCTATTTGGCCTATATAAGAGCCTGTTTCAGCCGGAGCCGCTCATAATAGTTCTAGACAGCGACAACAGCAGCACTAGCCCTGTGGTTGGTCGCCACGTCGCAGGAGCAGCGCGGTTCTTCTCAGCGTGTGTCGCCAGTCAGCCATTATTTCCCCCGTGTTGGGGCAGCATGAAGATTGCCATCAGGATATCCAAATTTGGAAATCAAAATGCTTTTTTCAAGGCAAATAAAAAAGTCATTGAAAGTTAATAATTTTTGTCAACACAAGCAAGCATTCAATGTTTGCATCCTAGCAATTAAAATTTGTCGCACCCGTCTAATTTACTGAATGTGAAATAGCTTCCACAGTGCATGTTGTCCGTGTATCTTAATTCCCCCAATGTTAGGGCAGCTCAAAGGTTGTAATCAGTAACCGATTTTGTACCGCAAAATGCTTTTTTCAAGGCAAATAAAAAAATAATTGAAGGTTAATAATTTTCTGTCATCAACACAAGCAGACATTCTGTGCGGGATGCAATCAAATTCTGTTGTAGTTGTCTAATTTTTACTTTATTTAGTAAACCCCTCAAGGTAGGGGCAGCGCAAAGGCTGCGATCAGCATAACCGACATTGAATAATAAACTGCCCTGTTAGAGCGCATTCACAAAAGCGATTAGTTCGACTATGCAGAGCTAGTATGAAGTCGATTCAACCAATCAGCATAAACAGAATTTCGTCGTCTCCCAGCTGCCAAGTTGCAACATGATGCAACACGCAACAGCGAGTAAACGAAATCGCTTGATGTTACAAACCGCATTAAGATACGGGTTAAAACTGTTGCGTGTGTGAGAGCACCATCGGTGTTTATTCGCTGAATACAAAAATCAAATGCGAATTGTGGAATAATTCGTCTAAAGAACATAAGGAAATGGTAAACCTGAACTGAAAGGCGTGGCCTATTACGTAGCACCCTTCGGCTATAAAAGAGTGTTTCTGGGAAAACTAGCTACATTCATTAGTCGGAAGGTGAGCTGGATGGACCGTCCACAACGTTGACAGCAGTAACAGCAGATATCGGCACTCAGCAGTAACAGACCATAGCAGCGGGTTGCGCCTGTAGTTGCCTTCAAATTGAACAAATCATTTGCTCTGTGGTTGGTCATCACGTCTCAGGAGCAGCGCGGTTCTTCTCAGCGTGTGTCGCCAGACTGCCATTATTCCCCCAGTTTTGGGGCAGCATGAAGATTGCCATCAGGAAATCCAATTTTGAACATCAAAATCTGCCTAGTCATGAAACTACGATGCCGTTCCTGAATGTGAAACCACTATTTACCTGCTATCGGAGCATCTTTGCCGATTGAGGGTTTCGGCCTTCCTCCAGTGAAGCTCTGCCTTGTTTTGGCAACTACACAAGCATTCTGGATTTTGGCAATCAAAACTTCTGCTAGCTGTCTGATTTTCAGTGTGAAAACAGCCTTCAACTTTGTTATCAGAGTGCCTGACTACGATTTGGTAATATTGTTTGAGTTAAATGTTTACAAAATTTTACAATATTCCTCTTTTTCCCATTCAAAAAAACAGGTAATACGATTCCTTCGTCATACGCGAGTTCACCATAACTCCCGCTATCGGCGTAACACAGAGATGCAATCAGCGTCATATCCGATTTTAAATTCAACAACAAACTGTCCTTTTTAGGACAACCAAACAAATGAATTGAAGATTTAATATTTTCTTGTTCTGAGCTTTAACCAAAAGTTAATTATCTTAATTTGAATTCACATGTACATATACTCTGACTGTTGAAACTTGTTCGCGCCGCAAAGAGTTTGTCGTATTTATATGTGCAAACTGAAATTGAGTAGTACTTCAACTTCGTTTGCACAGAATTTTCAATACTGCCAATGAGCGGTCCACATTTATTTACTAGGAAAAATGACTGACACGCAAGCAGCCGGGTTATCTTTCTTGTAAAAGTATTCTACTTCAACCTTGCGGTCGTGGCTTTGCACACAACCTTCCTGTGATTTTTATGTAAAAGTTTGTTTGCCACCGGCCGACATAAATGACGTTGACCGGAAAATGGGAGCGGATATTCCAAAATAGATATCGTAACTTTTCCTCAGTGTTATCAGTCGGGCGCACTTGTTGAATAGAAGCCACAATTGCGGCTCACCATTGCGGATAAGTGATTTAACCCACGCTAAATGGCCGGAAACGAGTGGAGGAAATTGTTGGAATTTTTCGCGTGGGATATCACAACAGCTTGGTTCCCTTTACGTACCGATATTTTTTCCACCCGGAAAACCGAAACACTCTAGAGTACAAACATTTGTTGGCGGGAATCGGATCTGAAAGATTTGGCATTACGGAGCAAAACGAAATGTTCGATCAAAATGGAAATTGAACTTCCTTTTGATGGATTTCCCATGTGACGAAAAGTAGATACTACTGCAATAAAGACATCGCAATCAGCGAATCAGCTATCAAGAGCAAAGAAATGAAAAATGGCAAAAAGTTTCCAAATGATGGCAGTAGCGAAGTTCCATAATTGACCATCAACAGAAAGTTGAATCTTTGTGTCTGGTAGTTAGCCGCGCTAAATAATATAGTCTACTAAAGTTGTTGACTAAGTTTAACATATAATGCGGGGTCTTCCTTGCCAGTAGAACATACGAAGAAACACAAACCCAAATATTGCCATACGATGGAGCGATAAATCAGCAATCATAAGCATCATAGCAAAAAAGTTTTTTCGACAATGATAAAAGTTGTGCCTTATCTCTAACAATCTGTTAGGTTCTGGAAAAAACACGTACACTTGTTTATTTCATGTACAATGTTGCAACTGGAAATTTCTACAATACCGTCAACATAAAAAAAATTCTTTTTTTCTGATTTTTTTCCAGAATGCAGAAGTCAGTTAGGACGCACCCTCCAAAGAAAACAATAAATGCCAAAGGTCACAGATTGCAGCTGCAGCATCAACAATGAGTGGCGCGGCAAAAGCACGCAGCTGTACTGTCACCCACAACGATAGCTTTTTCCGTGAAGTTGAACAAACGGTGGGTGGCGGCAAACGCAAGAAAGGAGAAGTACACATCCAGTGGTGTGAAATCTGTCCGAAGAATATGTCTCGGCACTGGCTCAGTAACTGAATTGACCCCGCTAGTAGGTATAACAGGCGTAATTGGCGCGAGAAAAGCTGTCAGAACCAGTGGAAGCGTTGAAATAAAGCGTGAAAGGGCCGCTTGGATGCACCTCGGAGAATACAGCCAATCGCTGGGGTAGAAGTGCAAGTAAGTTCAAACATTCAAACATTCGTGCAAGCAGTAGAAGATTAAACAAAAGAAAGTAAGAGAGTATAAAAGTACAAGAGTATAAAAGCAGAAGTGCATAAGAGTAACAAATATAAGAGTAAATAATAAAGAGAGGCAAAGTAGAAAGCGAGAGTAAAAGAGTCAAGTAGTAAAAGAGTGAAAAATTCACTGTTGGCAATTCACTGACTATTATAAAAGAAAAAAAGTTAGAGATAAAAAGGAAAAAATAGAAAACAAATAAGTAAGAGAAAAAAAAGAGAGAGAAAAGAAAAAAAGAAAAGAAGTTAACACAAAATGTAATGAATATAATAAAGGAAAAAAATAAAAAGCGAGTAGATGAAAAGAAACGAGTAAAAGAAAAAACGAGTAGTAAGAATAAACGAGTGAAAGAAAAAACGTTTAGAAGAAAATACGTGTTAAGAAAACACGAGTAAAAGAGAAAACGAGTAGAAGTAAAAACGAATGAAGGAAAAAACGAGTAAAAGAAAAATAACGAGTGAAAGAAAAAGCGAGTTAAAGAAAAGACGAGTAAAAGATAAACGAGCAAAAGAAAAACGAGTAATAGAAATTCGAGTAAAAGAAAAAAGGAGTAGAAATAAAACATGTAAAAAAAACGAGTAAAAGTAGAAACGAGTAAAAGAAAAATAACGAGTGAAAGAAAAAACGATTAAAAGACAAACGAGTAAAAGATAAACGAGCAAAAGTAAAAACGAGCAATAGAAAAGATGAGTAAAAAAAAGGAGTAGAAATAAAACGAGTAAAAGAAAAATGAGTAAAAGAAAAGACGAGTAAAAGTAGAAACGAGTGAAAAAAGAACAGTAGAAGTAAAAACGAGTAACACAAAATACAAGAAAAAAACGAGAAGAAGATAAATCGAGTAAAAGAAAAAACGAGTAGCAAAGAAACCGAGAAAAAAAACGATTAGAAGAAAATACGAGTAAAAGAAAGAACGAGTTAAAGAAAAAACGTGTAGAAGATAAAACAAGTAAAAAAACGAGTGAAAGAATAAACTAGTAAAAACCAAGAAGAAGTAAAAAAAACGAATAAAAGAAAATACGATTAGAAGAAAATACAAGTAAGAGTAAATATGTGTAAGAAACGAGTAAAAGCAAAAACTAGATTAAAAAAACAGTAAAAAACCGAGAAAAACGAGAAAAAGAAGTAAAAGAAAAAAACGAGTAGAAGAAAAAAGGAGTAGAAGAAAAAAGGAGTAGTAGTCAAAACGAGTAAAAGCAAAAATAAGTAATAGAAAAGATGAGTAAAAAAACGAGTAGAAGTAAAAACGAGTAACACAAATAAAGAGTAAAAAACAAGAAGAAGACAAAACGAGTAAAAAGAAAAGAAAAGTAGAACAAAAACCGAGTAAAAAAAACAATTAGAAGATAATACGAGTAAAAGACAGAACGAGTAAAAGAAAAAACGTGTAGAAGGAAAAACGAATAAAAGACAAAACGGGTAAAAGAAAAAACAAGTAAAAAAAACGAGTAAGAGAAAAAAAATATGGTGGCGAACCAGCCTGGCTGAAAGCCACCTTAATAAAATAATAGAAAATAAAGTTAGAGAAAAAACGATTAGAAGAAAAACGAGTGAAAGAATAAACGATTAGAAGAAAAAACGAATAAAATTAAAAAACGAATAGAAGTGAAAAACGAGTGAAAAACCAGTAAAAGAAAAAACGAGCAAAAGTAAAAACCAATAAAAGACAAAACGAGCGAAAGAAAAATCGAGTAGAGAAAAAACGCTAAAGAAGCAATTATAAGAAAATACGAGTAGCATTAAAATCGTGTACATATAAGAAATAACGAGTGATAAAAGCAATTGAAAGAAAAACAATCAGAAGAAAACACGAGAGAAGAAAACAACGAGTGAAGGTAAAAACGAGTTAAAAAACAATGAGTAAAAGGAAAAACTAAGTAAAAGAAAATAAACGATAGAAGAAAAAACAAAAAAAGAAAAACAAAGAAAAAAAAAGAGTAAAAGATAAAAGAAAAAAACGAGGTACGAAGAAAAAACGAGTAAAAAAAAGGAGTAAGAGAAAAACACGAGTCAAAGACAATATGAGTAAAAAACGAATAGGAGTAAAAACGAGTAAAAAAATGAATAAAAGGAAAATTTGAATAAAAAAGCGACTAAAAAAACGATTAGAACAAAAAACGAATAGAAGAAATCAACTAGTGAAAGAAAAACGAGTAAAAGTAAAAACAAGCTAAAGAAAAAACGAGTAAAAGAAAAAAACAAGTAAACGAAAAATAATCGAGTAGAAGAAGAAAAACGAGAAAAAGTAAGAACGAGGAACAGAAAAGACTAGTAAAAGAAAATATGAAAAGAAGAAAAAACGAGTAAAAGAAAAAACGATTAGAAAAAAACGAGTGAAAAAAGTGATTACAAAAACGAGTTACAGTAAAACCTGGTCAAAGAGAAAACGAGTAAAAGAAAAAATAGAAAAAAAGAAAATATAGAGTAAAAGACAAAAGAGAAAACGAGTAACGAAGGAAAAACGAGTAAAAAACGAGGTAAGAGAAAAAATGAGTATTAAAACGAATAGACGTAAAAGTAGAAGAAAAACCAACGAATGAAAGTAAAAAAACGAGTGAAAAGAAAAAAAAAAGAATAAAAGAAGCGAGTAAACGAAAAAACGATTAAAACAAAAAATGAATAGAAGAAAATAACGAGTGAAAGAAAAACGAGTAAAAGTAAAAGTAAAATGAGTGGATTGTTCTATAATTTAAAGTGTAGGAGAGTAAAAGAATTAAAAGTAGAAGAGTTAAAAAGCATAAGAAAAAAAGAACAAAAGAGTAAAAGAACCAAAGAGTAAAAGAGTGAAAGAGTAAAATAGTAAAAGAGTAAAAGAGTAAAAGAGTAAAAGAGTAAAAGAGTAAAAGAGTAAAAGAGTAAAAGAGTAAAAGAGTTAAAGAGTAAAAGAGTAATAGAGTAAAAGAGTAAAAGAGTAAAAGAGTGAAAGAGTAAAAGAGTAAAAGAGTAAAAGAGTAAAAGAGTAAAAGAGTAAAAGAGTAAAAGAGTAAAAGAGTAAAAGAGTAAAAGAGTAAAAGAGTAAAAGAGTAAAAGAGTAAAAGAGTAAAAGAGTAAAAGAGTAAAAGAGTAAAAGAGTAAAAGAGTAAAAGAGTAAAAGAGTAAAAGAGTAAAAGAGTAAAAGAGTAAAAGAGTAAAAGAGTAAAAGAGTAAAAGAGTAAAAGTGTAAAAGAGTAACAGAGTAAAAGAGTAAAAGAGTAAAAGAGTAAAAGAGTAAAAGAGTAAAAGAGTAAAAGAGTAAAAGAGTAAAAGAGTAAAAGAGTAAAAGAGTAAAAGAGTAAAAGAGTAAAAGAGTAAAAGAGTAAAAGAGTAAAAGAGTAAAAGAGTAAAAGAGTAAAAGAGTAAAAGAGTAAAAGAGTAAAAGAGTAAAAGAGTAAAAGAGTAAAAGAGTAAAAGAGTAAAAGAGTAAAAGAGTAAAAGAGTAAAAGAGTAAAAGAGTAAAAGAGTAAAAGAGTCAAAGAGTAAAAGAGTAAAAGAGTAAAAGAGTAAAAGAGTAAAAGAGTAAAAGAGTAAAAGAGTAAAAGAGTAAAAGAGTAAAAGAGTAAAAGAGTCAAAGAGTAAAAGAGTAAAAGAGTAAAAGAGTAAAAGAGTAAAAAAGTTAAAGAGTAAGAGAGTAAAAGAGTAAAAGGGTTAAAGAGTAAAAGAGTATAAGAGTAAAAGAGTAAAAGAGTAAAAGAGTAAAAGAGTAAAAGAGTAAAAGAGTAAAAGAGTAAAAGATTAAAAGAGTAAAAGAGTAAAAGAGTAAAAGAGTAAAAGAGTAAAAGAGTAAAAGAGTAAAAGAGTAAAAGAGTAAAAGAGTAAAAGAGTAAAAAAGTAAAAGAGTGAAAGAGTAAAAGAGTAAAAGAGTAAAAGAGTAAAAGAGTAAAAGAGTAAAAGCTTAAAAGAGTTAAAGAGTAAAAGAGTAAAAGAGTAAAAAAGTAAAAGAGTAAAAGAGTAAAAGAGTAAAAGAGTAAAAGAGTAAACGAGTAAAAGAGTAAAAGAGTAAAAGAGTAAAAGAGTAAAAGAGTAAAAGAGTAAAAGAGTAAAAGAGTAAAAGAGTGAAGAAGTAAAAGAGTAAAAGAGTAAAAGAGTAAAAGAGTAAAAGAGTAAAAGAGTAAAAGAGTAAAAGAGTAAAAGAGTAAAAGAGTAAAAGAGTAAAAGAGTAAAAGAGTAAAAGAGTAAAAGAGTAAAAGAGTAAAAGGGTAAAAGAGTAAAAGAGTAAAAGAGTAAAAGAGTAAAAGAGTAAAAGAGTAAAAGAGTAAAAGAGTAGAAGCGTAAAAGAGTAAAAGAGTAAAAGAGTAAAAGAGTAAAAGAGTAAAAGAGTAAAAGAGTAAAAGAGTAAAAGAGTAAAAGAGTAAAAAAGTAAAAGAGTAAAAGAGTAAAAGAGTAAAAGAGTAAAAGAGTAAAAGAGTAAAAGAGTAAAAGAGTAAAAGAGTACAAGAGTACAAAAACGAGTTACAGTAAAAACTGGCCAAAGAGAAAACGAGTGAATTAGAAGAAAAAACGAGTGAAAGAAAAAACAAGTAAAAGAAAAAAAAAAAAAAAAAAAAAAATAAAGTAAAAGACAAAAGAGAAAACGAGTAACGATAGAAAAACGAGTAAAAAACGGAGTAAGAGAAAAAACGAGTCAAAGAAAAAATGAGTATAAAAACGAATGGACGTAAAAGTAGAAAAAAACAAACGAGTGAAAGCAAAATAACGAGTGAAAAGAAAAAAAAAACGAATGAAAGAAGCGAGTAAACGAAAAAACGATTAGAACAAAAAATGAATAGAAGAAAACAACGAGTGAAAGAAAAACGAGTAAAAGTAAAAGTAAAATGAGTGGATTATTCTATAATTCAAAGTGTAGGAGAGTAAAAGAATAAAAAAGTAGAAGAGCAAAAAAGCATAAGAAAAAAAGAATAAAAGAGTAAAAGAACAAAAGAGTAAATGAACCAAAGAGTAAAAGAGTGAAAGAGTAAAATAGTAAAAGAGTAAAAGAGTAAAAGAGTAAAAGAGTTAAAAAGTAGAAGAGTAAAAAAGTAAAAGAACAAAAGAGTAAAAGAGTAAAAGAGTAGAAAAGTAAAAGAGTCAAAGAGTAAAAGAGTAAGAGAGTAAAAGAGTAAAAGAGTAAGAGAGTAAAAGAGTAAAAGAGTAAAAGAGTAAAAGAGTAAAAGAGTAAAAGAGTGAAAGAGTAAAAGAGTCAAAGAGTAAAAGAGTAAAAGACTAAAAGAGTAAAAGACTAAAAGAGTAAAAGAGTAAAAGAGTAAAAGAGTAGAAGAGTAGAAGAGTAAAAGTGTAAAAGAGTAAAAGAGTAAAAGAGTAAAAGAGTAAAAGAGTAAAAGAGTAAAAGAGTAAAAAAGTAAAAGAGTAAAAGAGTAAAAGAGTAAAAGAGTAAAAGAGTAAAAGAGTAAAAGAGTAAAAGAGTAAAAGAGTAGAAAAGTAAAAGAGTCAAAGAGTAAAAGAGTAAGAGAGTAAAAGAGTAAAAGAGTAAGAGAGTAAAAGAGTAAAAGAGTAAAAGAGTAAAAGAGTAAAAGAGTAAAAGAGTAAAAGAGTAAAAGAGTGAAAGAGTAAAAGAGTCAAAGAGTAAAAGAGTAAAAGACTAAAAGAGTAAAAGACTAAAAGAGTAAAAGAGTAAAAGAGTAAAAGAGTAGAAGAGTAGAAGAGTAAAAGTGTAAAAGAGTAAAAGAGTAAAAGAGTAAAAGAGTAAAAGAGTAAAAGAGTAAAAAAGTAAAAGAGTAAAAGAGTAAAAGAGTAAAAGAGTAAAAGAGTAAAAGAGTAAAAGAGTAAAAGAGTAAAAGAGTGAAAGAGTAAAAGAGTAAAAGAGTAAAAGAGTAAAAGAGTAAAAGAGTAAAAGAGTAAAAGAGTAAAAGAGTAAAAGAGTAAAAGAGTAAAAGAGTAAAAGAGTAAAAGAGTAAAAGAGTGAACGAGTAAAAGAGTAAAAGAGTAAAAGAGTAAAAGAGTGAAAGAGTAAAAGAGTAAAAGAGTAAAAGAGTAAAAGAGTAAAAGAGTAAAAGAGTAAAAGAGTAAAAGAGTAAAAGAGTAAAAAAGTAAAAGAGTAAAAGAGTAAAAGAGTAAAAGAGTAAAAGAGTAAAAGAGTAAAAGAGTAAAAGAGTAAAAGAGTAAAAGAGTGAAAGAGTAAAAGAGTAAAAGAGTAAAAGAGTAAAAGAGTAAAAGAGTAAAAGCTTAAAAGAGTAAAAGAGTAAAAGAGTAAAAGAGTAAAAAAGTAAAAGAGTAAAAGAGTAAAAGAGTAAAAGAGTAAAAGAGTAAAAGAGTAAACGAGTAAAAGAGTAAAAGAGTAAAAGAGTAAAATAGTAAAAGAGTAAAAGAGTAAAAGAGTAAAAGAGTAAAAGAGTAAAAGAGTAAAAGAGTAAAAGAGTGAAGAAGTAAAAGAGTAAAAGAGTAAAAGAGTAAAAGAGTAAAAGAGTAAAAGAGTAAAAGAGTAAAAGAGTAAAAGAGTAAAAGAGTAAAAGAGTAAAAGAGTAAAAGAGTAAAAGAGTAAAAGAGTAAAAGAGTAAAAGGGTAAAAGAGTAAAAGAGTAAAAGAGTAAAAGAGTAAAAGAGTAAAAGAGTAAAAGAGTAAAAGAGTAAAAGAGTAGAAGCGTAAAAGAGTAAAAGAGTAAAAGAGTAAAAGAGTAAAAGAGTAAAAGAGTAAAAGAGTAAAAGAGTAAAAGAGTAAAAGAGTAAAAGAGTAAAAGAGTAAAAGAGTAAAAAAGTAAAAGAGTAAAAGAGTAAAAGAGTAAAAGAGTAAAAGAGTAAAAGAGTAAAAGAGTACAAGAGTACAAAAACGAGTTACAGTAAAAACTGGTCAAAGAGAAAACGAGTGAATTAGAAGAAAAAACGAGTGAAAGAAAAAACGAGTAAAAGAAAAAATAAAAAAAAAAAAAAAAAAAAAAAAATAGAGTAAAAGACAAAAGAGAAAACGAGTAACGATAGAAAAACGAGTAAAAAACGGAGTAAGAGAAAAAACGAGTCAAAGAAAAAATGAGTATAAAAACGAATGGACGTAAAAGTAGAAAAAAACAAACGAGTGAAAGCAAAATAACGAGTGAAAAGAAAAAAAAAACGAATGAAAGAAGCGAGTAAACGAAAAAACGATTAGAACAAAAAATGAATAGAAGAAAACAACGAGTGAAAGAAAAACGAGTAAAAGTAAAAGTAAAATGAGTGGATTATTCTATAATTCAAAGTGTAGGAGAGTAAAAGAATAAAAAAGTAGAAGAGCAAAAAAGCATAAGAAAAAAAGAATAAAAGAGTAAAAGAACAAAAGAGTAAAAGAACCAAAGAGTAAAAGAGTGAAAGAGTAAAATAGTAAAAGAGTAAAAGAGTAAAAGAGTAAAAGAGTTAAAAAGTAGAAGAGTAAAAAAGTAAAAGAACAAAAGAGTAAAAGAGTAAAAGAGTAGAAAAGTAAAAGAGTCAAAGAGTAAAAGAGTAAGAGAGTAAAAGAGTAAAAGAGTAAGAGAGTAAAAGAGTAAAAGAGTAAAAGAGTAAAAGAGTAAAAGAGTAAGAGAGTGAAAGAGTAAAAGAGTCAAAGAGTAAAAGAGTAAAAGACTAAAGGAGTAAAAGACTAAAAGAGTAAAAGAGTAAAAGAGTAAAAGAGTAGAAGAGTAGAAGAGTAAAAGTGTAAAAGAGTAAAAGAGTAAAAGAGTAAAAGACTAAAAGAGTAAAAGAGTAAAAGAGTAAAAAAGTAAAAGAGTAAAAGAGTAAAAGAGTAAAAGAGTAAAAGAGTAAAAGAGTAAAAGAGTAAAAGAGTAAAAGAGTAAAAGAGTAGAAAAGTAAAAGAGTCAAAGAGTAAAAGGGTAAGAGAGTAAAAGAGTAAAAGAGTAAGAGAGTAAAAGAGTAAAAGAGTAAAAGAGTAAAAGAGTAAAAGAGTAAAAGAGTGAAAGAGTAAAAGAGTCAAAGAGTAAAAGAGTAAAAGACTAAAAGAGTAAAAGACTAAAAGAGTAAAAGAGTAAAAGAGTAAAAGAGTAAAAGAGTAAAAGAGTAAAAGAGTAAAAGAGTAAAAGAGTAAAAGAGTGAACGAGTAAAAGAGTAAAAGAGTAAAAGAGTAAAAGAGTGAAAGAGTAAAAGAGTAAAAGAGTAAAAGAGTAAAAGAGTAAAAGAGTAAAAGAGTAAAAGAGTAAAAGAGTAAAAGAGTAAAAGAGTAAAAGAGTAAAAGAGTAAAAGAGTAAAAGAGTAAAAGAGTAAAAGAGTAAAAGAGTAAAAGAGTAAAAGAGTAAAAGAGTAAAAGAGTTAAAGAGTAAAAGCGTAAAAGAGTAAAAGAGTAAAAGAGTAAAAGAGTAAAAGAGTAAAAGAGTAAAAGAGTAAAAGAGTAAAAGAGTAAAAGAGTAAAAGAGTAAAACAGTAAAAGAGTAAAAGAGTAAAAGAGTAAAAGAGTAAAAGAGTAAAAGAGTAAAAGAGTAAAAGAGGAAAAGAGGAAAAGAGTAAAAGAGTAAAAGAGTAAAAGAGTAAAAGAGTCAAAGAATAAAAATGTAATAGAGTAAAAGATAAAAGTGTAAAGAAGTGAAAGAATAAAAAAGTGAAAAATTAGAGGCTGAAAGAGTAAAAGATGATAAAAGTTGAAGAATAAAATTATAAATGAGTAACGAGTACAGAAATAAAACAGTAAGAAAACAGACAAAAATGGAGAGAAAATTGGTCTAATGCTAAATGAATGAAACGTGAAAACTACGATCGCGTCCTCACAGAGGCGGAGAAATGCTTAATAAAACCAGACAAAAACAGAAGACAATCATCGAAGAGAAAAAATGAAATGAACGAAAAAAACAATAAACCAATCAACAACAGGAAATCAAGAACACAAAAAAAAACAAAAAATGAGAACAAGAAAACAAGAAAAGAAGATGATATTATTCTTGCTGTTGTATTATTTACTTATTTTTTTATCATCTTGTTTTCTCGAATGTTTTTTGACTCCTTATAAAAAAATCAAAAAAATCATGATATAAAGCAATAAAGCACTAAGGTAATAAAGCAACGAACCAGTGAAGCAATAAAGCGATATATCACTCTAGCCATAGAATCAAAGTCTGCAGATGTTATCAATGATAAATAATTGTAATAACGATGAAAGTTATCGAGAGATTGAACAGGCGCAATAAATTCAACAGTTTGATACTCTAATACCGCATTAGAGGAGAAATGCTGTGCTGTAGTTAGTATATTTTGGAGCTAAATAACTGCTGCACATTGCTCTCCAACGCGAATTATATCAAAATGAAAGCAACAAAAGTTGCTTCTGCTAACAACGACCCGCTTGCAATCATTCCATATATCAAGGCGCATTTCGAAACACGAAGTCCCCCTACACGACAGTGCATTAGCTATTCTGCAGCGAAACTTGAAAGGGCTTCATAACTAACGTAATCTTATTCCATTAATTGCAGCTCTCATTCCATCACAACCAGTGAGTCGCTGTTGCAGCTGCATCATCCGAAAATGAATTCTCAAACAACCCGAGTTGTCACTTTGTTCGTATTGTTTACTGCGCTGGGCTTGGGCGAAGTCCAGACAGTCAGAACGAGCAGGGCAAACACCGCTGAACCACCGGCCATCGTTGGATTTTACACTGACACTGGTTTGATGAATCGGACGATGATTTATCCTAAAATAACAAACTTGCAAAGTCCATCATCTGTTGCTGTACACGCTGCGGCGATGGCAAAACTGCTCCCAGTGTCATCTCCCAGTGGGACAATAGGAAACATATCAGCTGTCACGTGGAGCCAGCAAAGCCATAGACTGGCAAAGCGTGAAGTGGCTTACATGTCACCATCGACGTTGGAATTGACCGCGGGCGACTCCAACGTGGGTACGCTGAATTTTAATGCTGCAATTTGTCGCAACGGAAGCAGTTCACAAGCATTGGACGAAAGTTGCACCCTGGACAATGGCAGCGTGAGCGCGAAGCCCGCTGGGGAGAATCAAACCTCCGCACCGTACTACACAATTATCAATCTGGACAATCACAACGATGTCCTTTGCGACGAGGAATACGAGCCCGAAGAGGCGTACAACGAGAACTGTTTCATCGATCACAACGTGACCTGCGTTGGGGACCCACTGTACTGCAATCTGACGTACGAAGAGTACCGGCAACTGCTGCTGGACTACATTTACCCATCCACAGCCGAGTGGATTCTAATCGCATCGCATACGGTTGTTTTCATAATGGGACTGGTGAGTACGGTGTAGTTTTAGCTTTGGCTTAGTTCCTTGAACCATTGCGTTTGTGAAGCAAACAAAACAAGACCGACAGACGCAGGCAACGTAATTAGTTTTGCTTAGCTTAAGGGGGGTTGAATTGATTTGGTAGGATTACGGCGAATTATTCCTAATGCCTTCAAATCATTAAGTTGTCCAGTAAAACCTTTATGGCAATGGCAATGTTTTATTTGTTTTCCGCTTTTGTAAGTGGGATTAAGCCAACACATTCCAAAGTTAAATGCCTACATAGGCTTTTATTTTGCTTTCTTTCCTTTATTAAAACTGAACTCAGAGGGTTAACAATATGATATTTTTTATTCAGACACACATTCCATTGAGCTCTCCGTGAAAGACTTGTCAACATTATAAAGTTAGAGTGTTGTCCTTGTAAACTCTTATAGCAAGCATACCACTTTACTGAACTACTAACAAAATGATTATGCCCACTCGAGAGCATATCCAAACAAACCCTTTCGCTTGTGAAGTAATTCTCCGAAGTTGAAAAACCCGGCTGCGTTACCATCGCGTAGCATGTCACAGGGGCATTGTATGCATTAAACGAGAAACTTCGAAACCATAATAGGTATCACCAACCCTCGCATGTGACGGAGTCGATCTGTCTTCGCGTAACGCTCACTTTCTCTTGTTCTTCATGTAAAGTATATTTTTACTGCTTAGCATAAATCATACAAGCGGTATTAATCACACCATACCAGAAGCCGCAGTTGGCACTTTGCTGCCATGTACGTAGTTTTACCAGATGCGGTGTACTGTGCAAGTTGGCATTTTACAATAAATTTACAACGTCACGTGGAAGTGACACGAGCTCCGATAAGCGGTGTTGTGGCAGTTGCTTCTTATTCATGCAAGCAATATTATGCTCAACATTTTACATTTATAATATATTTGATCTGCTCTATGAGCCGGAAAAAGAGTTGTTGGATTAAGCTGTGTACTTCTTATACAAGAACTAAAATTGAGAATAAAATAATTAATAAGCCGTTTCTTTAGTGAAAGTATAGTTAAATTTTTTTTAGAACTAAGGAAATATCATCTGCCATAAAAATAAAAAAAAAATTTTAAAAGGTGACAACTGAAATTTTAGATTTTTTTATTTTTAGACGTTTCTTCCTTCACATCAAACACGATCAGATAGAAATGAGAGAAAGTAAGCTCTCTCTCTTCTTTATGCTATTTTTTTTTTATTTGTTTATGCAAACTTAGTTCTCTACATAAAACCGTCAAAACAAGAAGCATTGCGTAGGCACAGTGAATGATTCTAACCGAGCTGGGCCAAATTCTTGAAAAAAAAGATCACTGTGAAGCATTTTAAAAGCGTAAATCATCCGGTTCTGACTGAGCACCATTCATTTACTGCAAATCTCAACGATAGTTCACCAGTAAGGTAGTGAAAGACCGGTAAAAGTAATGCACAAAAAAGCTCTGTTCTTCTTGTCTAAGCCCAGTGGTTTGGCTCTCAAGCAAGATGTGTCAAAACGAATGTTTCAAGAAAAAGTTGATTCCATCTCTTCGAAAAAAAGAACATGACGATAGAAAGTATATGTTTTGGCCAGATAAAGCCAAGTTCTTGAACAACCATTCTACCCCATTTGTACTCAAAATACGCAACTTAACGAATCTGCCTCAATGACGTCCGATCGAAAATTTCTTTTAGATATTTTTTGTCTATGTTTTTGAGGTTTCAGCGAGTATTACTCACCAGTGAATGGATTTTGGCCATTGATATCTCATTGGGTAGAGAACGAATCACTATAGTTTATGCAATCATTTATCAAACATTTTTTCATAGTAATGTGGTTGAAATTTATAGACAATTTGATAACAATTGTACCAATCGCGTGCTCACAATATTACATGGGAGACTCATGACGATAAAATTTTATATGAGCGAACGGGGGGGGCCCCCCTCTTTACAACTTTTATGTAAATGACATCGACGAATGTCTGGCAAATTCATGCACGATAAGACAACTTGCAGACGACAGTGTAATCTCTGTTACAGGAGCCAAAGCTACCGATTTGCAAGGACCATTGCAAGATACCTTGGACAATTTGTCTGCTTGGGCTTTACAGCTAGGTATCGAATTCTCTCCGGAGAAGACTAAGATAGTAGTTTTTTCTAGGAAGCATGAACCTGCTCAGCTTCAAACACAATTAATGGGTAAAACGATTTCTCAGGTTTTGGTACACAAATATCTTGGTATCTGGTTCGACTCTAAAGGCACCTGGGGTTGTCACGTGAGGTATCTGATGAAAAAATGTCAACAAAGAGTGAAATTTCTTCGTACAATAACCGGACAATGGTGGGGAGCCCATCCAGGAGACCTTATAAGGCTTTACCAAACAACGATATTGTCTGTTATTGAATACGGGTGTTTCTGCTTCCGCTCCGCAGCAAACACACATCTGATCAAACTGGAGCGAATACAATATCGTTGTTTGCGTATCGCCTTAGGTTGTATGCAGTCGACCCATACGATGAGTTTGGAGGTCTTAGCTGGAGTACTACCATTGAAAAACCGCTTCTGGAGCCTGTCTTCTAGTATTCTTATCAAATGTGAGGTCTTGAACCGTCCCGTGATTGAAAATTTTGAAAGGTTAATCGAACTTAATTCTCAAACCCGTTTTATGACATTGTATTTCCACATGTCCCAAAATATTAACCCTTCTTCGAATATTCCAAATCGTGTCGACTTATCAAATACTTCTGATTCTACTGTGTTTTTCGATACATCCATGATAGAAGAAACTCGTGGAATCCCGGATCATTTACGCGTGCAGCAGATCCCCAAAATTTTTTCCAATAAATATCGAAACATCAACTGCAACAATATGTTCTACACTGACGGATCACTTCTTGATGGGTCCACTGGCTTCGGTATTTTCAATAACAATTTACCCGTCTCCCATAAGCTCGATAATCCTGCTTCTGTTTACGTCGCAGAATTGGCTGCAATTAAGTACACCCTAGGGATTATCGAAAAAATGCCCACGGACCATTACTTCATCTTTACGGACAGTCTCAGTTCCATTGAGGCTCTCCGATCGATGAAAGATGTTAAGCACTCTCCGTATTTCCTGGGGAAAATACGGGAACATCTGAGTGCTTTATCCGAAAAATCGTTTCAGATTACCTTAGCGTGGGTCCCTTCTCACTGCTCGATACCGGGCAATGAGAAAGCGGACTCTTTGGCTAAGGTGGGCGCAACAAACGGTGATATTTATGACAGACCAATTGCTTTTAATGAATTTTTCGCACTTGTACATCAGAATACGATCATCAGTTGGCAAAATGCTTGGACCAGAGGGGAATTGGGAAGGTGGTTACATTCCATAATCCCCAAAGTATCGACGAACCCGTGGTTCAAGGGGTTGGATGTAGGTCGGGATTTCATTTGCGTGATGTCCCGGCTTATGTCCAATCACTATAGATTTGACGCGCATCTCCGTCGTGTTGGGCTCGGGGAAAGTGGTATCTGTGCCTGTGGTGAGGGTTATCACGACATAGAGCATGTGGTTTGGTCATGCCCTGTACACCGTGACGCCAGGTCTAAATTAATAGCTTCCCTGCAGGCCGAAAGTAGGCAGCCGGCTGTTCCTGTTCGTGATGTCTTGGCGAGCCGTGACCTATCCTACATGTCCCTTATATACGTTCTCCTGAAATCCATCCACGCCCCAGTTTAATCCTATTCCCTTCCGCCTACATCCAACCAAACGACAAGAACACGTTAAGACCCCGGATCCGGAAACAGCAACTAGACCCGCACGATACTCTCAGGTCCCGAGGGAGACGACCCAATATGCCAGTCCGCAATATCTTGGCCCAGCAGCGGAACATATTCAATATGCTGCTTACCTATGGCGATGGAAAACCATCAAACAACAAATCAGTGCTTTTAATGCAAAACATTCTAGCTTTAAGTTAGATTTAGTTTCAGCTCGTAGTCGGCAGCGAGGATAAAAAATTTGCTTTTAGTTATTAAGATACTTTAGAAAGTAAGCTACCAGATAGAATTGGCGCCGTTAAACATTAAATTGTATTTGTGCCGTGTCAAATAAATTATAGATGAAGAAAAAAAAAAAACATTAACTACTTCAAATGAATGACATTAGGGAGCTGAGAGGCGTCATTGCTGTTGTCACAATAGTGACACCCGGTTTTAAATCAGCATCATGTATGGAATGTTCCGCTGAGCTAGGATATCACGAGTTGGGATATAGGGTTGTATACGGGCCTTGGAAGTATCAAAAAGGTCTTGCGTCACGGAACTCAGCGCACATCCAAACTACATGTTTAATGTCGTAGCACCCCAATCCACAAACACAATGCACAGTGGTCCAGATCGTCGATTTAGCGGTATTATATTTTTGTGCAAAAACAGCTGAAAGATATTTTGTGTTTGGAAAGGCGCTTCTTTTTAAAAAATAAAAATAAGGGTGGCTCCATTTTTAGCAAAAATAGCAGAACTAACATTTTTGCTGATTCTTCCATTTATTCTAAACAACTTTGCCCAAGAAAGCTTGTCCCTATCTTGCATACTTTTCGCGGTATGATGAATTTAATATAGCAAGTTAGTGTGTCGCTGAAAAATCTATTTTTTTCGATATAACTTTTTTATTTTTGATTCTATCAAAAATTGGTTCTCAAACAATTTTTAGGTCTTCTTGAGGTGCATATTTTCTCTGAATACTTGAAAGCGCTATCTCATTCACAAAAAAAGTTATTAGGTGTTTCCCTTTAAATACGCAAACTAATATTATTGATTGCGTTTGAAAGGTCGTACTTTTTTGTATATAATAGCTAAAACTTGGAGGGTGGATATTTTTCTATCTCAAATAAATCCAATTTGAACTCTGCGTTTTTGGTTGGATTTCGCGATACATGTCACATGCATTCTACTATTTTTTTTTATTTTTTGTGTATTTGATCGGTCTATATCACTAAACCCAAAAGTAAGTTCATAATAAATGAGGTGTTTTTTAATAGTTTTATGACTCATGAGAGCTGTTTTCATAGAAGTTTGGAAAACTCAACAGTATATTTTTATGTTCTGTTTGTGTTGTGTTTTCAGCATGGTGTGCATTACTTCAGCACTAAATGCACTGTGTTTTCTGACTTCTTTTGGCGTAAACGGTTTGAATTTGAATTTGTTTCGTGCTTCCTGTGCCTCGTCGTTGCACAGTCCAATTGATAGAAGCGTAACTATGTAATTTTACGAGAATGTGAAAAAGAACGAGATCTAACAGTTTCTAAAGGTGGGAAAAATGGTTCACTATAGGGAGCGGATCAGAGCGGTTCCGCTCACTAAGATGAACTAGTTCTTTTTAACAGCTCACTCGCTCTTTCCGTTCCTACATAATTTTTTAGTTTTTATCAGTGTAGCTATTTATCAGACACCGCTGCGAGAGCCATGTGAAAGCTTTACACCCGATTTGCCAAGCGCAAAGTCGCGCGCAAAAACTACAATAGAACTCCCAGAAACAAGCTGCCACCAAACGTCTGCCCTGATATGCATAACCTGCATTTCCCATCACCCAGCCACCAACCAGCCGCAAGAGCATGCAAAAAAAAAAACAACTTGCAACAGTCCATACACAGGTACACGGGTTGGCTAACGCCGAGAACGCACACGAATGGATGTGGAACGAAAAGAACGAAAGAACTGATTCGCTGATCTGCTGGCAATCCGCTCGCAGGTTAATCTAAAGGTTCGTCAGTTCTTTGAAAGAGCGAAATCTTTCGCTCTCAGAAGAACTGGTTCTTTTGTTCAGCTTGCAGGCAATCCGGTCGCGATCAGAAGATTTCGATCTTTTAAAGAACTGATTTTCTGATCAGCACGGGAGCGGATTGTCTGCATAGATTCAAAAGATCAGTGAACCAGTTCTTTCGCTCTTTTCGTTCCACTTTTCGTGTGCGTCTCGGCGTTTGCCAGCCCGTGTGCTGTGTGTGAACTGTGGCAAGTAGATTTTTTTTATTCCCGCGGCTGGTGGATGGTTATGCATAGAAGAGCAGGCAGCTGGCGGCAGCTATTTTCTGGGAGTTCTATTGCAGTGTCGCACGCCGCTTTGCGCTTGGGGTGTAAAACATTCATATGGCTCTCGCTTGCGGTGTCTGATCAACAAAATGAGCTTCAGCCTTTTGCTTGCAGTAAGGGGTGAGTTATCACTCTTTAAAAAAGAGCGATGGATCACTCACTCACTTTGAAGAACCAGCTCTTTAGATCAGTTCGTGAGCGGATTGCCCACCTCTAACAGTTTCACAGAGGCTTAGAAAAAAATATGTTCATCATCATAGCGTATGTTCGATTTTCTCAGTATATGTTTCATACTCCCATTTTATTGTTGATTAACGTTAGGATTACGTAGAAACTCTTAAATATTTTTTCATTGAGGCTTGTGATCTTTGATACCAATTCAAATTTATTGAGTTGAATCTGCGAGTTAAATTCTGTTATTCTCACCATCATATAGAAGCTCACTAATTCGCTTTCAACGCATTCCGAATGGCGATTTCTCATGCTTTAGAAACCAGGTTGTCGCTACTCATCACAATGATTTAGCCATAGTTAAACGTTAGCTTACTTTCGCCAAGAGTTGCATGAAGCGAATGTAGGCGTGCGAGGGTGACATCCTAAATTTATATTTTTCAGGATCGTTAACGTCACGATCGCTTTTCAATGTTCTTCCTTAACGATGACGTATATAAAAAGCTTGTGAATTTATTTAAGTGAAATAATTCCCCACTTTTGTCTCCTTTATGTAGGAAGCCATTTTCGATGTAACTTGAATGCTGTCGAAAGAAGTAGGGTGAAGTTTTTTATTTTCCGAGATGATTTGCTAATTTCCTGGGTTGTCATTTGGGCGTATAGTGTTTAAAAAACCTTTTTTGGTAAACGTAGCAGAGTTAAAGCTTGCATATAATGCAATACTTTTAGTGCTGAAGTAATGCACTCCATGCTAAAACACATGTAGAATATAAAAATATACTGTTGACTGTTTTTTTTAAAAAAGGCTTTTAGAGTCATCGAACTCTTTGAAAAAACTTTATTTTTATGATCTTACGTTTGGGTTTAGTAATATAGACCAATCAAATACAAAAAAATAAAAAAAAATAGTAGCATGCATGTGACATGTATCGCGAAATCCAACCAAAACCGCAAAGTTCAAATTGGATTTATTTGAGAAAGAAAAATATCCACCCTCCAGATTTCAGATATTATATGCAGAAAAGTACGACCTTTCAAACGCAATCAACAGTTTTAGTTTGTGTTTGCTATTTGACTAGATACAATCATTTGAAAAGGGCGTATTTTGAAAGGGAAAAACCTAATAATTTTTCTTGTGGATGAGATAGCGCTTTCAAGTATTTAGAGAAAATATGCACCTTAAGAAGACCTAAAAACTGTTTGAAGACCAAGTTTTGATAAAATCATAAATAAAAAAGTTACATCGAAAAAACTAAATTTTGCAGCGACACCCTAACTTGCTATATTAAATTCATCATACCGCGAAAAATATGCAAGATAGAGACAAGCTTTCTTCGGCAAAGTTGTTTAGAACGCTTATATACACAAAATATCTTTCAGAAATACTATTAACCTAACAACAGCTGTTTTTGCACAAAAACTTAAATACCGCTAAATCGACGATCTGGACCACTGTGCAATGATTATACTGTTTGTGAGCCTAATGCACAGTAGTGGTTGGACATCACGCGAATGGAATCTCGTCCTACATACAACCCTAGAAACTAAGGTTTGGTAGATACCTTGGGGATGATACTATGTAGCCACCTTCCCAATTTTCTCTTACCCAAGAGGTCTACCAGTAAACAAGTGTACTTTGACATAAAGATTTTTAAAATTCAATTGGTGTATCGTAAATGTCACCGTTTGTTGCGCCACCTTAGCCAAAAACTTCGCTTTCTCGGAATGGATCGTAAAAACTTGAAAGTAACGCGAAAAGAGTCTAAGTTTTTATATTCTTGTCGAGCGATACTGAACGCAAACGCCTGCAATCCAGTATCTTCACCGATTAAGGCTGGAATTCTTAAAACGGCCAGATCCAACCTTCAACAGATCCTCGATGGTTAGACTCGTACTACTGACCACGCCATCGACCTTCACTGCGCGACCTGGAATATACACATGGCACTCCAGCGTTAAAAGCTCACGAATAGCAATTTTGTTAGTTTGCTTGAGGCTTGACACAAAAACCACAGTTTATTTGGGCGAATTTAAGTGATCTCGATCCTTACAAGTCTGCATTGTAATCAATACCTTTACTTTGGGTCGAAAGTCAGGGAGCTGGAAATCCTTGTGGGTATAGCTTAACCCGTTGGATGAGATTATCCTGAGACATTTCTCAATGATTTCTGTCAATAATTTCCACAGCATAGTACCCAGTTAAACAAAAGAACACGCACCATACTGTGTAGTTAACAATAGTAGCAGATCGAACGTTGAAGCGGACTAAAACAATTCGCGTCTGTTTGCTTTTGTAGAGAGGGCAACCTAACAGCGGAGCAGTCAACAACGATGCAATTTCCTTTGAAGTTTACTTCCAAATGACTTCCAACTGATATGATTTAAACTAGCTTAACAATAAAAATATGACCGCATTTAGTGCAAATTTTTTTTTTTCAAAGAATTTTTAGCGCCACTTTCTGTTTGCTTGAAATAAATGCAGAATGGAACATTTCATAATTTGTAAGCTAAGAAAATTCAGCATTGTTAAGAACGTATTTGTGTCCTTGAAAAGGGCCGTTTATAATTTGCTTGGTAAGAGAAAGAAGAATGAAAAGATATTAACAGCTAAATTTTTTTCGGACACACTGTGCTTGGCTATCTCTCCAGGCAACAACAAACGCACGAAAGTTTAAATTTCACTGGCATAGCTCTCCTTACAATGAGGCGCAGCACAGCCTGCTTGTTGTTTTAGTTAGTGTAAATATTCAAGATAATCACACGGTTTTTTTAACATACAGATGGTAATTTTATTTATCGTCACATCGCTTTTCCGTTTAATCGAATTTTGTGAACTTCCAATTCCGGAAAACAGTTAAAAAATGATCAAATGCCACATAACATGGGTACTTCCGTAATTGTTAGACAGAAACCAAAAATCTGGAAAACAACAGGTTCTCGTAATTCTACTTGAACTTGCGGTAGAGTCATATACACAACCTTTTTAACTTTTGCAAATTTTTTTTCCATTGCTTTACTAAAAACCTAAATTAATCCACCTAGCGGTCAGACCCAGCCTTTCTCATTCAATTTTTTATTTGTAAAAATAGATTTACATGAACGCTTCAATCCAATAAATGTATATTCACTCTTTAGGTTCTAAAATATTGATGTTGTAATCTTTACATATAAAAATGCAGTCAAGTCTGTCTGTCTGTCTGATCCATATAGGCCCGAAAACTACCGAGCCGATCGACGTGAAAATTTGTATGTAGGGGTTTTTGGTGCCGATAGAGGTTCCTATGATAGTTTGAGACCCCTCCCTCTTCTAGAAGGGAGGAGTCCCATACAAATGAAACATAAATTTCTGCACAACTCAAGAACAAACCAAGCGAATGAAACCGAATTTGGCATGTGGATGTTTTAAGGGGTAACTAATATGTCCATAATAGTTGGATGAAACACAAATTTGTGCACATCTCGAGAACTAATCAACCAAATGGAACAAAATTTGGCAGGTAAATGTTTTTAGTGGTAACAAATATGTACATAATGGTTTGAAACCCGACTCCCTCTTCTATAAGGGAGGGATCCCATGAAAATGAAACACAAATTTCGCACAGCTCAAGAACCAATCAAGAAAATACAACCAAACAAATAACAAATAAGTAACAAATATGTCCATAATGGTTTGACGCCCCTCCCTCTTCTGGAAGTACATGTTTCTTCACAAATTTCTGCACATCTCGCGAACTAATCAACTAAATGGAACCATATTGGCAGGTGAATGTTTTAAGTGGTAACAAATATGTTCCATAATCGACCTCAAACAACATTTTGGATTCATTCCGTCCCGAACGCTCGACGAAAACGGACGCATTAAGTGGTTGTCTCGCTATAAAGTCGCTACTGTGTGAAGAAGAAAAGAAGCATTGCTTACTCGGTCGTGTTTCAAAGAGTGCGAAGTGCGGTGTAAGGACAAACTGATAATCCGAAGGTCATCCTGCTATTGTGCTATAGCTGTGCCGCTGCGAAGCTGCCCGTTCCAGCACCGAAAGACTCGGTGATTGTGCTATTGAAGACAACAAAAAAGAGGTACGTGATTCTTTGCCACTGTACTGTTGCGCTAGTTTGAGCGCAATGGATGTGGATCCCTTAGCCCCCGATCCCCCGTCTCCAAACCCACCCGACCCTGTCCCTCCTGTTCACACCCCCTCTGTCCCTGCTTTAGTCAATCCTCGTCCCAGGCTCTACCCAGACGGATCAACGGGTCCACTGGTTCTCTACATGAGGCCCAAACCAGGAGGAAAATCACTGAACACGTTACAAATCGCGAAAGATCTGACGTCACGATACAAGGCCGTGACCGAAATCGCAAAAGTCAGACCAAACAAGCTCCGTGTCGTGGTCAATGATCTGGATCAGGCCAACGATATAACTCGCTCTGAGCTCTTTACACGCGAGTATCGCGTGTATGTACCTGCACGAGACGTGGAGATCGACGGTGTAATAACCGATTCGAGTCTGACTGTTGAGTGTATTCTGGGAAGCGGCGTCGGCTGCTTCAAAAAATCCACTACCGAGGCGAAAGTATTGGATGTAAAGCAATTACGGTCCATGTCGCTCGTCTCCGGTAAAAAAGCATACACTCCGTCAGACTCGTTTCGCGTTACGTTTGCCGGATCTGCACTCCCTAGCCACGTTTCTATCAACCAGGTTTGTCTGCCTGTGCGTTTGTATGTGCCCCGTGTTATGAATTGCACCAATTGCAAGTAGTTAGGCCATACAGCTGCCTACTGCTGCAATAAGGCACGGTGTGGCAAGTGTGGGGAGACTCATGCGGAAGATTCTTGCAGTGTAAACGCTGAAAAGTGTATTCACTGCGGGGAAAATCTGCATGAGCTTTCTGCATGCCCGGTGTACATGCAACGCAGAGATAAAATTAAACGGTCTCTTAAGGAGCGCTCAAAGCGTTCTTACGCTGAGATTCTTAAGAAGACCGTGACCACTTCTACCATAACATCGAACCCCTTTGATCTGTTGTCTTCAGATGAAACCGACTCTGACTAACCACTAGAGGGAACTTCTTTTGCCTGTCTTGGGGAGACTAGAAAGAGGAAAAATCTTTCCTCTCCTAAGCTTCACAGGAAAGGACCTAAGGTTTCTCAAGATGGAATGAATAATACGAACAAATCTAAAAGTGCTGCGGAAATGCCGAATCAAACTCCTCCTGGGCTTGCAAATTTAAAGTCCCAGAAGGAGTTTCCAGCACTTCCTGGAACATCTAAAACCCCAGTTGTTCCTTTTGCACACCCAGATAATCAAATAAACTCTGGATTGGTGAATTTTTCAAACATCGTGGACTGGATTTTTGAAAACTTCAATATACCTGATCCAATTAAAAATTTCCTCACAGTACTTCTCCCAACAGTTAGATCATTTTTGAAGCAGTTGACTGCCCAATGGCCCCTCCTTGCAGCGATTGTATCCTTTGATGCCTAATTCAACTGCGTATATGAAGGATTCTATCTCTGTCTTACAGTGGAATTGTAGAAGTATTTTACCAAAAATTGATTCACTTAAAGTTTTGATAAATAGAAACAAATGCGATGCATTTTCCTTTTGTGAAACTTGGCTTACTTCGAATATTGTTCTTAACTTCCATGATTTTAATATTATTCGCCTTGATCGAGACACCCCATATGGAGGAGTACTTCTAGGGATTAAAAAATGCTATTCTTTCTATCGTATTAACCTCCCCTCGATTCCAGGCATCGAAGTTGTCGCATGTCAAATGACAATACAAGGTAAAGAGCTTTGTATTGCCTCAATATATATTCCTCCCAGAGCACAGGTTTGGCAACGGCTGCTCTTTGATTTGAAAGAACTACTTCCCTCGCCACGTTTGATTTTGGGAGACTTCAACTCTCATGGTGTGGCTTGGGGTTCCTCTTACAATGATACCCGCTCCTCTTTGATCTATAACCTTTGCGATGACTTCGACATGACTATTTTGAACAACGGTGAAATGACACGTATCCCGAAACCTCCAGCGCGCCCAAGCGCTTTGGATCTATCCTTATGTTCGACGTCGCTACGGTTGGATTGCACATGGAAGGTAATCCTCGATCCTCACGGTAGCGACCATTTGCCTATTCTTATTTCAATTACTAACGGTTCAACTCGCATGCGACTCTGTTACAGGAGCCAAAGCTGCCGATTTGCAAGGACCATTGCAAGATACCTTGGACAATTTGTCTGCTTGGGCTCTACAGCTAGGTATCGAATTCTCTCCGGAGAAGACTGAGATAGTAGTTTTTTCTAGGAAGCATGAACCTGCTCAGCTCCAAGCACAATTAATGGGTAAAACGATCTCTCAGGTTTTGGTGCATAAGTCTCTTGGTGTCTGGTTCGACTCTAAGGGCACCTGGGGTTGCCATGTTAGGTATCTGATGAAGAAAAGTCAGCAAAGAGTAAATTTTCTTCGTACAATAACCGGATCATGGTGGGGAGCCCACCCTGGAGACCTTATAAGGCTTTACCAAACAAC
Source organism: Wyeomyia smithii (assembly GCF_029784165.1). Lineage (NCBI taxonomy): Eukaryota > Metazoa > Arthropoda > Insecta > Diptera > Culicidae > Wyeomyia > Wyeomyia smithii. Next base: position 199,635,764 of record NC_073695.1, on the reverse strand, counting down.
GTCTGTAATTGAGAACGGGTGTTTCTGCTTCCGCTCCGCAGCAAACACACATTTGATCAAACTGGAGCGAATACAATATCGTTGTTTGCGTATCGCCTTAGGTTGCATGTAATCGACCCATACGATGAGTTTGGAGGTCTTAGCCGGAGTTCTACCGTTGAAAAACCGCTTCTGGAGCCTGTCTTCTCGTATTCTTATCAAATGTGAGGTCTTGAACCGTCCTGTGATTGAAAATTTTGAAAGGTTAATCGAACTCAATTCTCAAACCCGTTTTATGACATTGTATTTCAATCACATGTCCCAAAATATTAACCCTTCTTTGAATATCCCAAATCGTGTCAACTTATCAAATACTTCTGATTCTACTGTGTTTTTCGATACATCCATGATAGAAGAAACTCGTGGAATCCCGGATCATTTACGCGTGCAACAGATCCCTAAAATTTTTTCCAATAAATATCGAAACATCAACTGCAACAATATGTTCTACACTGACGGATCACTTCTCGATGGGTCCACTGGCTTCGGTATTTTCAATAACAATTTAACCGTCTCCCATAAGCTCGATAATCCTGCTTCTGTTTACGTCGCAGAATTAGCTGCTATTCAGTACACCCTAGGGATTATCGAAAAAATGCCCACGGAGCATTATTTCATCTTTACGGACAGTCTCAGTTCTATTAAGGCTCTTCGATCGATGAAAGATGTTAAGCACTCTCCGTATTTCCTGGGGAAAATACGGGAACATCTGAGTGCTTTATCCGAAAAATCGTTTCAGATTACCTTAGCGTGGGTCCCTTCTAGGGTGGTTTACCGGTAAAACAAAAACCGGTAAAACCGATATTTTTTCCAATACCGAAATACCGGTATTGGAGAAGCGAAAAAACCGGTATTTTCGGTATTTTTCTTTAAATAAAAAAAAACTTGTCACAATATTCATAAATCATTGTAAGGCTAATAAATGCTACCCACTTAGGTAGGCGTTAAAAATCACATGACGATGTATATAATAAATACATTTAGACAAAAGCAACATTTAATATTGATTTACCTTTACCTATTTATCAGTTTTTGTTATCTTTTTGCTTGTTTTGCATGGATTCAAACGATGTGTTTATGTGTATCGATAATATGTCAAAAGCTTCATATCAATAAAGCAAAACATTTATTTTTTAAGTAGAATAGCTAATCTCTTCACACACTCATACTGACAGAGGCAACTCGTGGGTTTTGAACCTACCAGTTTAACTACAAATTATGAAAATCAAACTAGTCAGTAATCACAATCATGTCAGCGAAAAAAACGCAAGTCATTATTCATTTTGTGCTATTTGAAAGTAAAACTAAAGAAATAATTAATAATTATAAATTTGGATTAAGCATTTATTTTTTGTTGATACAAAGTGTTTACAGGATTAAATATTCAGCCAATATTTCATCCTAAAAATTACTGTTTCTTTGAAGCTTCGTCACCCATACCGCAGCGGGCTTTTATTAGTAACTAGCTGAATGTTCCCGGGTTTGCTCGTGTTAAAATTTCTGCTTTTTCTATAATTTTCTATATTTTTATATATTTTTGACCAACCTCTTATTTCAAATATTTATTTCTATTTCAGTTACAAACTTGTTCATATGCCATCATATGCCACATTTTTCGTTTCTCCATCAGGGGCTAAAATTAATAAAATAATTAGGATAATAAATAATTTGGACGAACTGTTTAAAAAGCATCGAACAGAATAAATAAGTATCAACCTTCGATTCCGTCGGATTCGTTAAAAGTAAATTCTGGTCTGATCGTCATTTTTTTTATTTATTTTTTATTCTTCATTCATATACTCTTCTCAACAGTTTCAAATATTGTTTCTCTTAGAATTTTAAAGTTATTCACTAATTTGAAACTAAGTTGTGCGATGTAAAAGAAAATTTAAATAAAATCTGCATGTTTTCATTATGTTAACATGAGTTTTGAAATTATGTTCTTCGTAATCATATCACTAGATTCATTCATTAAAGTTTTTCAATACTGTTATCTTTATCCAGTGTTGTAGGTGGAACATATACCACAAGAGATCAGAACAATGGTCGCAGAGGTCCAAATCTTACAAAAAAAAACTGAACCGTAATAAAGCATAGGTACTCATAAATGCAAAAACAAGATTATGCAGCGACACGTCCATACATAGATGCAACCTAAGACGCTAAGCAACAAATAAATTTCAAATCCAAATTTGAGTAGGTAACGTCTTCGGCAGTGGTTTACTTCGGCAGGTTTTTGCATAAGACTGCGGCAGAAAACCGGCCGAAGTAAACCACTACCGGAGACGTTCGACGCCCTATATCTTTAATTATTTTTCAATAGTACAGAGAGAATGACTCGCGTTTTTTCGCGGACAATCATCATTGCTTCCCCAAACTATGATTTTAAGAATTTTGTAGTGGGAAAAGTAGGTTCAAAGTCCACGAGTCACCCCTGTTTTGTATTAATCCGGAAAAAATACCGGTTTTTTACCGGTTTTACCGGTTTTTATTTTTATGAATACCGAAATACCGGTTTTTCAAAAAGTCGGTAATACCGACCACCCTAGTCCCTTCTCACTGCTCGATACCGGGCAATGAGAAAGCGGTCTCTTTGGCTAAGGTGGGCGCATCAAACGGTGAAATTTATGACAGACCAATTGCTTTTAATGAATTTTTCGCAATTGTACGTCAGAATACGATCATCAGTTGGCAAAATTCTTGGACCAGAGGGGAACTGGGAAGGTGGTTGCATTCCATTATACCCAAGGTATCGACGAATCCGTGGTTCAAGGGGTTGGATGTAGGTCGAGATTTCATTTGCGTGATGTCTCGGCTTATGTCCAATCACTATAGATTTGATGCGCATCTCCGTCGTATTGGGCTCGGGGAAAGTGGTATCTGTGGTTGTGGTGAAGGTTATCACGACATAGAGCACGTTGTTTGGTCATTACCTGTACACCGTGACGCCAGGTCTAAATTAATAACTTCCCTCCGGGCCGAGGGTAGAGAACCAGCTGTCCCTGTTCGTGATGTCTTGGCGAGTCGCGAGCTACCCTACATGTCCCTTATATACTTTTTCCTGAAATCCATCCATGCCCAAGTCTAGTCCCATTCCTTTCCACCCACATTCAACAAAACGGCAAGAACACGTCGTAGACCTCGATTTTGGAACCAGCAATTGAACCCCACACGAACTCGCCAGGAAAACCCGAGGCCTTTCTTTATATCTTGGCTCAGCGGCACACACCATATGGCAACTTGAACACCAGCGAACAACAACAACGAACCAAAACCAGCAACTAGACCCCGCACAACACCCTCAAAACCCGAGGATTACAAGCCCCTGTCCCAGCTAATGACATCGTGGCTTAGCAGAACAAATCCATACATGCTGCATATTCATTCGGTGATCATCAGACGACCATTCAACTACAAAACACTGATTGAATAATACATGCTAGTTTTAAGATAGACTTAATTTCAGCTCGTAGTCGGCAGCGAGGATAAAAAATTTGCTTATAGATTTTAAGTCATCCGATATAATTGGCGCCGTTAAACATTGAATTGTATTTGTGCCGTGTCAAATAAATGATTTGTGAAGAAAAAAAAAACATTTTGGATTGTAAGATGGCAACTTCCGGTTTCTGGAAAACAGCCGAAAATGGCCAATTTCCACTTAATATAATAATATCCGGATCTAGAATAATACACAGGAGCTAAAATCGACCACAGATAGCATTTCAAATTCTGAGATGGCGACTTCCGGTTTCTGAAAACAGCAGAAAATGACCAAATACCACCCAATATTAGTTTTTCTTTAACCAGTATGCCGTTCAAAATCCAGAAATTGTCTCCAAATGCCATTATGAAATCCAAAATGGCGACTTCCGGTGTCGGAAAAACAGCGGCAAATGACCAAATACCACCCAATATGGGTATTTCCGGAACCGTAATTATGCCCTGGAGCCACAAATCGACTTCAGACAACATTTTCAATTGTAAGATGGCAACTTCCGGTTTCTGGAAAATAGCCTGAAATGGACGATTCCCATTAAATATTAATAATTCTGGAACCAGAAAGATGCACAGAAGCTAAAAATTGATCACAGACACAATCTTGAATTTTATGATGGTGACTTCCGGTGTCTGGCAAACAGCCGGAAATGACCAACTACCATTCAATATGAATGTTTTCGGAACCAGAATTACGCCCAGATGACAAAAATTGATTTCACAGGCAATTTTAAAGTCCAAAATGACGACTTTCAACTTCTGAAAAACAGTCCAAAGTGACCAAATATCACCCAATTTGAGTTTTTCTTTAACCAGTATCCTAAATACCATTTTGAAATCCAAGATGGCGACTACCGGTTTGTGAAAAACAGCCTAAAATAAACAAATACTATCCAATATGAGTATCTCTGGAACCAGAATGATGCAAGGAGCTAACAATTGACCTCAGGCATCATTTTGAATTGCTAAATGGCAACTTATAGGCAACAGTCGGAAATGACCGAATAATACTCAATATGGATATTTCCGTAAACGTGATGATGCATAGAAACCAAACATTGACCCTGGACACTATTTTGAATTTGAAGACGACCACTTTTAGTTTCTGGAAAACAACCAAAAATACCTCCCAATATGGGTATTTCCGGTGTCAGATTGATGCCAAAAAGTCTGCTGATAATGACAGAATACCACCCAATATGAATATATTCAGAATTAAGGCGATGTACAGAAGCCAAAAGACGAGGATGTTGTCATTTCGATAAAACCAATCATTTCAAACGATTTGTTATTTGACTTTGATCATATCCTATGGCCGATTCGTCGTGCATTTGCAGACTTCAAACAAACCGCAAGGAATCAATGAACTTGGAACGTTCAAATAGTACGACACCACATTTAAATTATGTTGAGGCCACATATATCGATCAAAGCAGGTATAGTTTTAAATAGTCTTTGAATTTCTCTTCTTTCCATAACTTTTGAACCACATATCAAATTGTTATGAAGTTTGTTATTTGTAAGTTTGAGAGATGACTTGTTCGTATGACACTAGTTATATTCAAATAAGTCATGTAATCTTTGAGATAATAGACTTTCGTTGTTTTATTAACAATTTAATACATAACGGTTGCTTAAGTTCGATTATAATCAAATGACATGGGAACGTGTAGGGCAGCCAAGCTTTGAAACCATGTGTTCAATCATAATTCATCAGTTAACCCTTAACTAGCCCGCTCATCTGATAATAATAATCAAATCGGTTGTGTAGTTTCTGAGATAATGAAGTTTCGTGATTTTCACAAGTCGGCACATTACAAATGAAGTTACAGTTCGATTACAGTAAAATTCAATAGGGTCTTCTGAGGCAGCTAGACCATTCATTTGACACTAATTTTGTGGAAATCGGGTCGGCCATCTCTGAGAAAAGTGAGTGAGTCCAAGTAGTCGTCGGAATATAATCCTTTGCATAGCTGGATTTCACATTTTTAAACATAACAGGCAAAGTAATAGTCCGATTGCAAAACAAATCAATAGGGTCTTATGGGGCAATTAGACCTTCCATTTGACACTGATTTTATGAAAATCGGTCCAGCCATCTCTGAGAAACATGAGTGAGATTAAACAGTCTTCAGAACACGTTTCTTTTCATAACTTTTGAACCACAAGTTCAATCTATATGAAATTCAAAACTTAAGGTTTTCTAGGTAGCCCGTTCTTTTGAAACCAATTTTGTTCAAATCGGTTGTGTAGTTTCTGAGATATTGATATTTCATGATTTTCACATTTTTAAACATAACCTCTTAACTAAAAATCCGATTACAATAAAATTCAATAGGGTCTTATGGGGCAACTAGACCTTTCATTTGCAATTAATTTGATGAAAATCGGTCCAGCCATCCCTGAGAAAAGTGAGTGAGAATAAAAATCTGCACATACACACACACACACACACACACACACACACACACACACACACACACACACACACACACACACACACACACACACACATACAGAAAATGCTCAGCTCATCGAGCTGAGTCGAGTGATATATGCCATTCGGCCCTTTGGAGCACTTTTATACTTTCGGTTTTGCAAGTGATTGCTATACCTTTCTAGGAGAAAGGCAAAACACTTTTCTGGTTCTAAAAAAAATATAAAAGTTGAGTTGTGAGAGTATTACTGCTGAGTCTGAATATATGGGAGTATATTCATATTTTTCAGCTCATATTTTCAGCTAATTTAATTTTCTTCATCTGAAGTAAATGCCCCAAAACCAGAATTGAAATAATGCCATTGGTGAAAAATAGCATTTTAAATTCTCGGTAGTGCTCGAGAGATTGCAGAATAATAATCATCATTAAATTTTTCGGCTATGAGCTATTTGTTCATTAAGCAGACAGTATGTGAAGTAGGGAGAGCGAAAAATAAGCGAACTGGAAATATGATACAGATTTGGAAAAATATACCGCATCCCGACGGGACTTGAACCCGCAATCTCCCTGTCTCCGGCATGGTGTTTTGACCAATTGAATTACGGGGGCGGGGGTACTGTTTCACAATCTATAACGTATCACATTCCACTGCCGACTTATTCTATTGCCCATCCTAACTACACACACTGCTGTGCAAGCGTTATTTATAGACTGAAAGGAAAAACCGTTGTTAAAAATAGAAATTTAGTTCGAAAAAATATGAGCTATTTGGTTACATTTTTGGTATTTAGAGTAAACTTAGACTTAGAGTAAAATTTTATGCACCAGTGATGGAATAAATTGACTTTTTTTTCTGAAATTCTACGGTGTCACTAGAACTACTGATTACCATGAAGTATCAACTGCTTTGAGCTTTCGGTTCAAATATAAAGAAACCTTTGGAACAAGCTGAAAAAGACAACACTATTGCATGATCATTTATTCGTATGATGCGTAGAGGACATGATAATAGAGCAGTTTTCGAAATGTTTTGCCTGGCTCATAAAAGACGTTAGCGAAACAGCTTTGATGAATAAACAATCGAAAAAAGAATTAACTGGACAATCTATTTCCAAAGTAGGCCAATACAGTACCATCTGTTGGCAAATAAATAGATAAAAATAAATAAGTAAAATAAATATAAAAAAATGTCATGGCATCAGTTTTGCGGGATGCGAGTGGAATAATATTCATTAGAGGGTTTCGATGAGGCAATCAAGAAAAGTTCATTCAATACATTTTTTCTTGCATCAGTCGAGATCAATGATTTATTTCAACATATTTTAAAATGTCTTTTTTAGTTTCTAGTTTTAAGACTTAAATCAAATGATAGTAAATTCAAAAAGTCGGACTTTCAATACATTCTTCCCTCTTATGTCCGTCTAGTTAAAACTCGAATTGGCAAACCGACAAATTGGACCATAAAATACAAGTATATACGTGTTTTCTACCGAATCCAAGACAAAATTGCGTTCCAGTTTGATTTACAGGCTTGCGAAAGCGCGACATAAAATTTAATGCACTCCAAACACCCGAAAGTCGTTTCCAATACAGTCACATCAGTTTCGGTGTCGTTTTCAAACAGGCGAAATAAAATTGCTCGATGGAAAAGAAGTCCTCCAAGAGTGCAGATTATTATTAGGACTTCTCCAGCTGAGGTGAATAATCCCAAACGATAGCAGCTTCCAGACCGGACAAAGTGGAATAAACATGAAAACCGAAACTCTGCACGAGCGATGAAGTAGAAACGAATTACATTTAATTTTGTCTGGAGAGTATACGAAACTCTAGAAATGGGAACAAAAAATCCGGGGTAGTCAAATGACGTGAAACAATGACTTCTGTGGCTGGTATTCAAAATATCTCTCCTAATTCCTATTATTTACTTTGGCTTCTCGTCTTGACGCAAACGTTTGATTTAAATGAATGACAAAATTATACGAGATTGTTTGAGCCTCTTAAAATTCTTCCAATCAAAAAGGAAAGACCGATTTGTTTTTATGACGTTGTAAATAAAATACACTTAGCAATCGTAACACCCTGATCAGCTGGGGGATATCACATTTTTTATAGCTTCAATAAATAAGTAACTGTGACAAAACCGAGTATCATTTTAAGTGTCTCCTTTCAGGATTTAATTTTGTTGAAATTTTTGCTTTGCATTATCCCCAGGTATAGGTATTTAACCGTGAAAATTTTATTCGCGATTCTCCGATGCTTTCCATTGTCTAAAAGCTTATTTTTAAATTAGTCCCTAGCGTCTCTCCGATTGTTGACGTCACACGGACGCTCTTTTCCGTCTTTGTTCGCATGTCTGGTGTCAGTATTGCAAGGAAGTTTACCTCGACGAAACGACAAATACACTCCAGGACAGTTTGATGCGACGATGGTGTGACGATCAATCGTCAGTTTGTCAGTTCCCTACCGGATTGCCTATCAGCTGTCACCATTGCCGCACACGGTGATTGATCTATCTCTAATTCCCACTGACTGCGTTGACAAACGCCCCGGTACGGAAACCGATAGTTAACCAAGGGTCCACCTCTGCACGGAAGTAGGTCGTGAGCGGTAGGGAAATCATTAGAGTACATGAATGTCCACTCGTACTATCGCAGTCAGCACTTGAAATATGTTTGAATCCGGACCAGGAAATCCTTGTTAGGCAATGATGTAGACAAAGGAAGCAACTGCTACTAGTGTTAACAGTGCAACGTCAATCTGGTGGGTTTGTGGGTCTGCAAGGGATGCATTTAGATGACAAGTGGATACGAATGGTGTACGAATTAGGCCAACCAGCCAACAATTAAATTGAAATGCCAACTTAATGAAGTGCAATTAAGCAGCTACAAATTGTTTGTTGTTTCAAAACCGCCACGCTGGTGGTCAGACTCAAATACTGAGCTTTCACATATTGCATGCACTTTATCATGCGGAACCAAATCGTGATGGAACTTCTTTAGTATATGCATTACAAATAAGCTTGCAAATAATTAAAATTAAATTCTAGATGTTAAAGCATTTTTGCATAACGGTTCCTCTGAAAAACACTTTCAATCCAGCTCTAGCGGATATTGTGGACGTCAAAAACCGATCTTGTTATGGTTGCTACTGAGAAAGGAGGGCAGTCTTTTACCTGAAACATTAAAATTTTAGAAAAATGTGTATTTATTTTTCAATATTGATTTTTCGAAGTTCGATAGTTTTATTCTCTCTGAACAATGACAATTCTCTTACTCGTACTCCAAAAAAACGATGCCATGACCTAACCAACATCTGATCTGCTCTGTTTATAGTTTACTGTTTAGAATTGTCCCAAAAATGCGGTTCTATCTATGCGAAGCGACGCTATGTCCCAAACACTGTGATACAATGCACTATTTGATATATCTATAATGTCTGCTAGCTGGCGCACTTTCAGTTGAAAAAAGCAGTTGTTAAAAGTCTACCCTCGTAGAAACCACATATCTATTGGATGGTTTCCAATTCCTACAATGCGATTCGAAGATAATAACCATACACTTTGCTTGATTGGAATAAACACCATCATAATATGAGGGAAACACCGTACAGCTTTACTCCCGTGGCTGACACATCACAAGTAGGTGCTGTCAATCCGTGTAATGCAGCTCTAGTAAACTGTACCAAGTTGCATTATGCCGGTGGGTACCTACGTACGGACCGGTTAATCATGCCCTCGTCACGTTCGACGGTTGGCATAGCGAGAGCGGATCAACAACGTCTGCAAACAAAACAAATTTCGGCGTTTTCGGAAGCTCGCCTTCAGCAGCAGCTGGAGCATAACTATAAGTATGAGCTCGAGCGAAATTGAATTTTCGAAAATTTCATTCGCCTAAAATGATACTTTCTCAGTGCTAGTAAAAAGTTCTCATTTTCATATTATAGAAAAGAAATGTGATAGTCTAAATTAAATGAGGAAACTATATTGTGGTTGAAGTAAAGATTTCTGAACATACAATTGAAAATTTGACACAATTAAGTTAGTGAAAAACTTAATAATTGTGTATCAAATAAACTGCCGTGAAACGCATATCAGTCCCATCTGTGAAATCATCGAACGAAGAAAACAGCGTTTGAAGAAATGAAATGTTAAATTCAATAAAATACGTTTCGCTTCTAATATTGATATGTTTTCTTGTCAGTTCGATGGATATCAATGTTTTGGATACTTTTGTTCCATAAAAAGACTAATCATAACAATTACAATGGAATAAATTAAAGTGGGATTGATATGCGACTATTTAGTACTATAGCATGCAGAATAATCTTCTATTAGTCCCAGCCTTCATGAACATGTGGACTGAACTAGTTTGTAATCGGTCACAGTTATCAAAGTTGTTTGTTTTCCTGGAAGTAAAGCATTTTGAAAGTGTGAAAATATAGTTTAATCTTGTGCAAAATGTCCTCGTTAGATGTGATACGTGCTTGTTACGTGATAGCTGCGTTGAAGATTGTCTCGGTTTGATCTGGCTATTTTTGATCACTTTTAATTTTTTTTAGTTTAGGTTCACTTAACATTAACAAAAAAAAGTGTTGTTGAAAAAGGCATTTCAGCTCTGAATACAAACGTTATATTCTATAATACCCATAATGGGACTTGTATGCGTTTAATTTTTGGATGGGACAAAGTGGCCTGATATTTTTTTGCAAATTTCACAGAACAAACTATATGTTGTTTTTCACATTTATTTTGAGAAGCGTTGGCGATTCTATCCGCTGATAGTCATAACTCAAAATCGACGAAAATGCAGATGGGACTAATATGCGTTTCACGGCAATAAACTAGTCTAGTAATAAACGATATAAGTGATTTCAAAACCATATAGCAGAACAGATTGACGTACCTTTTTTCATGCGGATCAAAGAGAAAATTGTAGTTAATGCAGGTTTTCCGTCGTAAAGTGTGTATGTATGCATGTATGTATGTATGTATGTATGTATGTATGTATGTATGTATGTATGTATGTATGTATGTATGTTTGAATGTATGTATATTAGAGTGGGGTGTCGTGGTATGGAAAACACGAGACTTGATTTCATAAACCCAGAACCAAGTTTTTTTTTTGTTCTATTTGGGGCTCCAAACAATCGTAAGTTAATTGGAAGTCGTTTGGTGTTGTCTCCGCTTGACGCATTGCATTTCAAGTTTGTATGAAAAATTGTATGGGAAAACCTACTTTTTTCATTTTCCAGCTTTATGACTTCAAAATGTTGGTTTTTGAAGCACAACAACTTTACCAAAGACAGTTATAGCTGTTCAAAGTTGAGTTTGTCGAAATGGATGTAGAAATTCATTTTTTCTGCCTTCTGGCTTTTTCTGTGTATCGGCGTCAGTCAGATTTTTATCAGAAATTACCTCTGCAACATGGTAAAGATGCAATCTGCGCATACAACATTGACCTGCATTTGTTTGCTTGATCCAGCTGAGTGTATAAACTCGATACGACATGGTACACGGGTAGTGTTGGCTGAAAAATGTAATGCGCCAAGCGGACACAACACCAATCGACTTCTGGTGAAATTAGGATTTTTTGGGGCCCTTACTTACTTTACTTTTATGGCGACAGATCATTAAGATCCTATGCCGAATCCAGAATACGTCTCCACAAAACTCGGTCTTGGGCTGCTACTCTCCAGTCTCCCCTTACACCCGCTGCTCTGGCATCCTCGTCGACAGCAAACATCCAGCGCGTGCGCGGTCTGCCTCGAAGTCGTCGGCCTTTATCCGGTTCTCTACTAAATATTATCTTTGCCGGTCGCTCATCCGCCATCCGTGCTACATGGCCAGCCCACTGTAACCTGCCGTGTTTCATCAGCTTGAAAATATCAGCGTGTTTGTATACTTCGTACAGCTCGTGATTCATGCGCCTGCGCCACACCCCGTTCTCTAGTTTGCCTCCGAGTATTGATCGCAGGATTCTACGCTCGAAGACCCCAAGCGCTCGTCGATCGGCCTCCTTCCACGTCCACGATTCATGTCCGTAAAGCGCCACCGGGAGGATCAGAGTCCTATAGAGCGCAAATTTCGTACGGATCTGTAGGCTACGGGACCTAAGCTGGCTACGCAATCCGTAATAAGCCCTATTCGCCGCCCCAATCTGCCTCTTCACCTCGCGGCTCACCTCGTTGTCACATGTCACGAGAGTACCAAGTTAAATAAATTCGTCGACCACTTCAAAAGTATCCACATCCATCTTCACCGCAGCACCAACACCCGTAGAACTAGCACGCTCTCTGCCAGCCACCATGTACTTGTTTTTGGCAGTGTTAATGGTGAGTCCAATTCTCGCAGCTTCCCTTTTGAGAGCCGTAAAGGCCTCCTCAACTGCTCTACGGTTAACACCAGTTATATCAATGTCGTCCACAAAGCCCAGAAGCATGTGAGACTTAGAAATGATGGTGCCGCTCCTCTGCACACCTGCCCTTCGTATCGCACCTTCCAAAGCTATGTTGAACAGCAAGTTCGAGAGCCCGTCACCTTGCTTCAGACCATCTAACATCACAAACGCGTCCGAAAATTCGCCCGCTGTCCTGACGCATGATGTGAAACCGTCGAGCGTCGCACGTATCAGTTTAATCAGTTGGGAAACCATGTTCTAGCATTATTTGCCACAGCTCGTTGCGTTTCACTGTATCGTACGCCGCTCGAAAGTCTATAAACAGATGATGTGTCTGCAGGTTGTGTTCTCGAAACTTGTCGAGGATCTGTCTCAAGGTGAACATCTGGTCCGTTGTAGAACGCCCCACTCGAAAACCGCATTGGTATTCTCCAACAAAGGCTTCCTGCCTCAGTCGCTGAAACCGGATACGGGAGAGAATTTTGTAAGCGGAATTGAGGAGGGTTATGCCTCGATAATTACTACACTCGAGTCTATGTCCCTTCTTGTAGATAGGGCATATGAGTCCTTCCAACCAGTCCGCAGGTAGTTGTTCCTCAGACCATACCCGTAGGATAATCTGGTGAATTGCACTACACAGCCGCTCGCTCCCAACTCTGAAAAGTTCGGCCGGTGAGCCGTCCTTCCCAGCGGCTTTGTTGTTTTTTAGCTCTTTGCAAGCATTCTTCACCTCGTCCAATGTTGGTGGGTCCACAGCTTGTCCGTCCTCTTCAATTTCTATCCTGTTCCCCTCGACGACTCTCCTCCCTTCCTCGCCGTTCAACACCACTTCGAAATGTTGCTTCCATCGCCTGGCCACCTGCGATTTATCGGTAATCAGGTTCCCCTCCCTGTCATTGCACATGGCAGGTACTGGCACGGTCCGGTTCCTGATTCCGTTGATCGTTCTATAGAAGCTCCTCGTGTCGTGCCTGGTGAAGCAATTCTCCGCCTCCGCGAGGACGCGATCGTAGTGCTCACGTTTCTTACGGCGATGATGCCTCTTTTCGGCAGCCCTTGCCTCCCGGTATTTCTCCCGCATCTGACGCGTTACACGATTAGCTGCTACTAACGTGTTGGCGTAGGCTCGATTCTTCTCCTCCGTCACCTCTAGGCACTCAGCATCGAACCACCCACTACGCGTGGTTCCCGTAGTCATGCCTATCAGCTCTCGCGCTGTTTCGCTGACCGCATCATGGATGTGCTTCCACTGCTCGTTCAGGTCCACTCCAGCTGGTCCACCGATCCGTCTATCAACTTTCCGAGTATACTCTGCAGCAACTCCTTCCGCTGATAACCTCTGGATGTCCAGATGTATCTTCCTCGCCGATTTCGATTTAAATACATTGGACAACCGGGCGCGAATCTTGCCTACCACGAGATAGTGATCCGAGTCGATGTTTGGCCCTCGAAAGGACCGCACATCTATGTCGTCTGAAAAGTGCCGGCCGTCGATAAGCATGTGGTCGATCTGGGAGCAGGCCTCTCCATCGGGGTGTTTCCAGGAGTGCTTCCGAATGTTCAGACGTGCAAAATGAGTCCTACAGATGGCCATTCCCCTGGCCGCGGCGAAGTTCACTAACCTCAAGCCGTTGTCGTTGGTGGTAGAGTGGAGGCTTTCCCTACCAATAAAGGACGAAAGAACTCCTCTCGTCCGACTTGTGCGTTCGTATCTCCGATGACGATCTTTATATCGTGCTGTGGGCATTCTCCATACGTTTTCTCGAGGAGCTCATAGAACTCTTCTTTTACGTCATCGGTTTTATCGTTTGTCGGCGAGTACACGTCGATAAGGCTGTAATTGCAGAATCTGCCCTTGATTCTCAATACGCATAGACGGTCATTAATAGGCCTCCACCTAATAACACGCTTCATTTGGTTTCCAAATAGTACGAAACCGACGCCCCGTTCCGCTCTATCGCCGCCACTGTAGTAGATGTGATACTTGAAAGAAGTGCCCGCGGTCGGATCGACCGCCCGGAATTCACGTTCCCCGGTTTCATGCCAACGCACCTCTTGTATGGCTGCTACCTCCACTTTTGCCTTCCGTAGCTCTCTGGCCAAGATGCCCACGCGTGCCGGTTCGAGCAGAGTCCTAACATTCCAAGTACCAAGTTTCCAATCGTTGTTCTTTTTTCGTTTGCCTAGGTCTATACCGATTGTTCCGATTCGTATCATTCTTTGGATTGTTCGTAGTATGTTTATTTTCAGCATGCTGCCTTACTAGGGCTGCGATGCCTAGTCTCGCGACGGGGCTGCCGTCTTGGGTGTAGCTGGCAAGACACCGCATTTCATAGTTCAGCCGTCCGCTCCGGATCAGTCGCTGTTTGAGCCGCCCCTGACCTGGGGAACAGACGCTCAAGCAAGCTGCTCTCCAAGGAGAACAACTCCCCCTTCCCTGTCAGCATACGACCAAGTTCCCACCGGTTCACCGATCTTCCCTTGGTTGCGCGTATCCCAGTCGGTGTTTGGGGCCCTAAATGGAACCAAAAAAACGTGGTTCTGAAAAATCGACCACGTTGCCGCCTCCCCCCCTCCCCCCTTTTCAAACTCACTCACTTTTCTCAGAGATAGCTGTATCGATTCTCACAACTTTAGTGTCAAATGAAAGGTCAAATGAAAAGTTGCCATCGAATATCATTGTCATAGGACTGTAAACACTGGTAAGCTGAGTTTTTGTCCCACAGCATAAACTGGAAAAATGAAAGATTATAGCTTTTAAACCGTTACAGTGAATTTTAGCAAAGATAGATGTGCGTCAAGAGACCGCAGAACAATTGCTCGCCGGGTTCGTCGTTTATGAACGAGTATACGATTATGGAAGTACTCTTCCAAAATCTTCTACAGCGACACCGAAACGCTAAGACTCCGTAGCGTAAGAGCTTTAGAATCCCAACTAGTGGTGTTTAGCGCGTTTTTCACGTCGAGCGTGACGATTGCGCAATAGCGAATGCCCCTCCTTTACGTTGGAGTGCTATCTCGGTCGTCTTTGGTATTTCTGTATGACCGCCCAGAACAACCCGGGGACTACCTCAATGACAGTTTTAATGGCCAGGTTCGGGATTCTGTCGGTCCCAGAGCCTTGCTTTCAAAGAGTTTGCGATATTAAAGAGTTCCAAATTTGTAATTCTCATCGCCTCCTACGCCTCTGCACGGATGCCGTCTCTCGCAGTTTGTGGTGGTTCGACAACCGTATGCCAGGGACTTGAGCTCCCAAGCTCTCGCTACATGGCTTGCACCTCCACATTTTCTGCAAAGCTGAGGTAGGTCAGGCCCTTTGCACGACCAGGATATATGCCCGCTTTCAAAGCACCTGAAGCAGACGCCAAGGTGCTGAAGGATACCCAAGAAGCATACCGACCAGCCGACCTTTAGACCTCTTCAAGGCTTTGTTGCCTTCCTCTAGTGGGAGCTTTATGGTCCTTGCTAGTCCCTTACGGAGGCGGATGGCCTCAGTGATAACCACCATTGCTTGTAGGAGGGTTGTGCAATGTAGTACCTTTCGGTGATCTCGTCCAGGTTCTTAAGCTGGAGAGTCACCTCCTGGGCGAGCGTCCGAACTTGCACACCCACACCAAGTATCCACGCCATAGTCTTTGAGTGGAGCATTGCCTCTCATGGCCTTCAAGACTTTAGTGTACTTAGACTCATCATTCTTGAGAATTATCGCGTCGCTCCTACTCTTCGCCTTACCCTTACGCGGCTCATTGGGGCGTTTTTTACGTTCATCCCGTTTTTCTCGTTTTGTGTTAACAACGGTAGGCCATGGATTGTTACCCGTAGCTTTCCCCTTCTCTTCCGTGGGCCAGGTAAGCCCAGTTAACAAGCTGGCATCTGGGCTTAGCTCAATGGACCGTTTATTAGTGCTCGCGGTCGTGGTCGTGTTCCTCGTAGACCGCCATTTTCATTTTGCGAAGCAAACCTCAGCGAAAGTTAGCACGTCCGGTTGCAGGCATGCGGAAGCGGTAGCGCTTTTTTACTTACAAGCGAGATCGCACATCCCCGACCCTCTTCAATGTTTCAGCGAATTGCATTCTTGCATTATTGATGCAGATACGTAGCAGCAGAAGGTCTCTCGATATGTTACAACGTTCGTCCGTGAGCCTGGATATCTCCTCAAGTTGGACAGACAGATCTTCCACACTTGGTAGCGTATTCATTTGGCTCTCTACCGTTGCTATCAGCAAGGCGCCAGAGATACGCTCTTTCTTTTCCCATTGCATCGGTCCTAGGTGTTTCCGCTTGCCACCGTTCTTCACCGGCGTCGTTGGTGTTGTCCTAGGCATACTCATCTTTGCACCAACTTTGCCCTTTTCGATTGTCGTCGCATTAGGTGTACCAGCCGTCGCACCAACCTTCCCTGCATCTGGTGGTCTCGGTGGTTAGGTGGTTACCGTGCGATGCGCCTCTGTGGAAGGGGTGAACAACCCATCAACCTCTACCGTTAATTCCTTGTCGCCTATTTTAGAATAAATTTTCAGTTAAAAAGGGTCCCCTTCCCAGCCGCTATTCTTGTCCATAGTGGAGTAGTCACCTATCTGGTCCCATGGTGGTCTACCCAAAGCCGGGGGGCCATGGTCATGGCCATGGGCCTTATGGTCAACTATGCAGCCCCCAACCAGCGTAAATCTGGAAAGGCATCTGATTCTACTCCTGCCTGATTCACACCAGACAATGGACGCGGCACGTACTGAAAGGCTTGCTTAGTTCTAAGAGACAGAGATCTCTACATTCGTTGTCATCTCGCGCGTTCCAAGCCATTTTCACACGACTTTTAGAGCCCGATGTAGACGCCAGCTCTGATACGCGTACCTCAGCGTATTACAAACTCAAGCCCTTGTTTGCCATCACCAGTATTGATAACACAGTGCAACAATTTTTTTGCCTTGGCTTATGATTTTTATGATTTTTCATATAGTTTGACGCAAAAACAGATTTCCCCGAGTTTGAACACATTTCACTTCAACCCATTCCCAGGGGTGATAACAGTTTAACAACTATACTTGAACAGATTGATCTTCAACATGCAATGTAGTTTGTGCCAATTATGCATACGGTAGCTAAGTAATAAGAGTTTGAATGTCATTTTTCGATGTAAAAACTGAATTCTCTCCGCGGTAGGGTTAAGAGGCAACAATGGCGCCATTTTCAATTTTTCAGAAATCGAAAATTTTGAATGTTTTCACGCCATTTTGTTATAAAGCCAAATATCAAAATTCTAAGAGTTTGTCCACATATTAGTAACTTCTTACCCATCTTTAAAAAAAAACAGATCTTGAATCGGACAAAAACTGAGCTCAAAACGATGATTCTACAAATACGGTCTTGGCATGGTTTTAGTATATATTTCATAGAGCAAAATAATATCGAGTATGTAGAGCATTAATGGTAGTGCGCAAATATCTAAAAGCGGTAGTCAAAATATTGCTTATATTGAGTAAAAAAAGTCTCAGAATCGAGTGGCCATGAATGAATCAACTTTATCAGAGACGCGATGATTCTGTCTCATAGCTGAAATAAGAAATTTATATTCTGCCGGTCCTGGTGAAAATGCGACCCCTTCTCCGCAAAAAGAGGAGGATCATGTGAAGACAAATTGTTATTGTATCATTGAATATCGCTTACACTCTCGAATCGATCGTGATCGTGATTGTCAAAACAATGAATTGTACACAGTTTTGAGGAAAGCTCAGTTGAATGAATAAAATCTTAGAACATTTTGCATTGTTTTCACCATTACAGACAAAATTATGGACTAAAAACTAATTTCAAGGAGGGGTGTTCCACAAAAAACTATATTTTGTTGTGTCCAACGTGCAGATAGGACACCGCAGTATTCAGCAATTGTTTTTCTTTTGAATTTATTCACAACTTTGCTGAAGGAAGCAATTTGGTATATTGAAAATTAGAAAAAATATTATTTTTACATAATTATTAGGTGGATTGATCGAAAAACCGAAAACTCCAAAAGTAAGGCCTTGTTCTATAAAACAATTTTGCTGAAGATATTGAGTACATAAAATCAATTTTCCACAGTCAAATCTAAAGCGATCACGACTTTTCGAATTTATACCACTGTACACTGTAGGATTTTCAAATAAATCTTTTCACCAGTTGTTAATGTCCCGAAATATAATACTTGGAATGTGTAGAAACTATTTTTAAAGTTATTTCATAAAATGGTTGTTGAAAAACGTGATTCACAACAAGTATTTCGTCGTTTTTATATTACTTTTTCTGTACTTCACGACCTTCATTACTTTAAAATGTACCGTACGATGATTTTGAAATTTTGACCAGAGATTCTGGACGTCATAACGAATCGAATGGTGTATTTCGTAAGCTATTTTTTCCATCCCATAAACGTAATGTAATATAGTAATATTGATCTGCTTTCTATGTTTCTGCACGAAAAACCCTTGATATTGAGGTCAAAAGAACAAAAAAACTAACGAAACTAAAAATTATGATTTTCGGACATAAAGAAAACGTTTGGTGTGAAAATGGACAGCTATTGGGGTAATATGGACAGTGTTTGGGGTGATGTGGACAAGGTAAAAAATGTGTGTTTTATAGTATCAATAGTTGCTTAATACACAGTAGAAGTCGGTATCAGGCATACGGAATGATAACTGCAATTCACAGTGGTTCCACAGTAGGCCAAAAAAATTCCCCTTCTCCAATTATTCATACTAGAAACTGAGTATGCGATCGTATGTCGCACACGCGCGTTTGTGTGTGTGCATGTGTGTGCATGTGTGTGCGTGCGTGTGTGTGTGTGTTTGTGTTCGTGTGTGCGTGTGAGTGTGTGTGACTGTGTGCGTGTGTATGTGTGTGTGATTGTGTGTGTCTGTCTATGTGTGTGTATGTGTGTGTCAGTGTATGTGTGATGTAAGTTTCATGAGAATCGGATGATATACCAATTTTTGGCAGCACTTCGATTACCTAATTCCCTCGATTTTGATCTGATTTTGGATCAACGAGTTTCGTGTTGAGGGGAAATTTATGTTATTTTTCAGAACTCTTGTGTACCGTACAGTCTCGTGAAACAGTTCGGAATGATCGGATAATCAACAGCCTATATGAAGTCAACCGTATTTTTCGAATTTTTGGGTCCCGGTTTGCATATCGTCGTTCCAAATCCGTTAATTCCAAATTCGCGAAACGGGAAAATATATATCGAATGTACGTTGATGTACGATTTCTTATTTTTCCTTGAAAGGCCTATCAAATTCCTTAAATTTTCCATTAAATCTTTTAATCGGTCAAACGGCTCAAAAGTTACAATTTTTTGAAAAATGATTGCCGATTTTTGGCGATTTTTGGCAACTCAAATTCAAAATAGATCACACTAAGGACCAAACAAAAACAAATACGGGTATAAAGTTTTTCGATAAAGAACAAGTATACCAATGTTGAACATGATCTGAACAAAAAAATAATCTGATAATAAAAAAGGTTTAACGGCATTTTGGGGGAACAACATTTTCGGACATCAGAAATGAGTTCAGCACCCAAAAGTTGGCATTATACGTCATTTTCAAGCATTTTAGAAAAAAAATTTAGGTTTTCCCAATTTTTGTTCAGAAACCCGCCACTCTGCGGGGCATTGAAAACACTTTTTGTACAGATAAATCATCCCAGATTGCCTGCAACACTTTTAACAGTTCATTGTTTGTACACCGCCGTCTATCCGTTCGTTTTTATATGCCCGCGGCATCAGTCCGACAAAAGAATTTACTTCAAACTCGCCTGACCATATCACCCCAAAAAAACTGTCCATTTTACCCCATATAGGACGCCTTTCTGAAAACTCAATTCCTTCCACTATTTTCGATCAAACTTATCGCAATCTTTCATTAAAATGTACTCTTTTACTAGACAAACACAGCTGCAAAGCTCATTAGACTGAAAACATCGAAGAAGTTTTCAAAAAACCTCAAATACACAAGCGTAAAACTTACAGCAAATTCAACTTCTGATGTTTCCTTTGTTTACATTGGCACTGCGGTGCACCAGTCACAGCGAACCATGAAATTTTTATATTAGTTAGGGTTTAGTAGTTCAAGGAAAGGATGAAGTAGTACATGGAACCCAAAAATGTAATACTTTCCAAGATAAAGCACCTGTCCATTTCACCCCAGGGGTCCAAATGACCCCAAACTACCCTACTCAGATTCTTTGGTGCATTTTTTTATAATAACGGTCTTTGGGAGCACCGTGGATGTGTTTTAAATTGGCTAAGATATTAACTACTATCACTTTTAACACACAGGTAATTGGAGTTTTCTAGTGGAACTCTAGGGGTACCGGTCGTATTCACAGTGCCAGACTTGCCCCCATTACCCCTATTACTAACCGAAAAAAATGTTTTTTTTTTTGACGTTGCATGAATGTTCAGTTTTGATGTATGAATTATATGTGTTAGTAATAGTGTAATATATTATTCACCTCAAATTTTTAGCAACATTGTCCTTATTGACATTTATACTGGCAAAGACAACGAAGCTCAATAGAAAATATGACAGTGCGGAAGAAAAAAAAATCCTCAGCAAGCGAAAATCCACCACGTGTGAGGAGAACTTCCGTTTTAAACCATGGCTTTCTAGCCGACCTCTATAAGGTCGGAAAGGTAAACAAAGGCACCACTATCTGTCAAACTCAGATATGTGACGTAATCCATTCTGTATAGTTTTTTATTGCCTAATTAACCACTTATAGATTCAGAAAAGTTAACCGTTTTCTGAATAGTTGCATTTAACCTGTCATTTCACCAAATTTTTCAAACCATATATGTGGTCAATATGATTATTTATACTTAGGGAAGATCCATAAATAACGTAGCATTCTAGGGGAGAGGGAGGGTTTGCAGTTTTGTGACGAAATGTGACAAGGAAGAGGGCCGGGGGTCAAGCTAAGCTACGTAGCAAATATAAACTAAGAAAAAATTTGTTTTTTTTTCTAATTATTCTTTTTTATTAATGTTTTTTTCTGTTTAGGGTTATTTTTATTACTTTCTTGTCTTTTCTTGATCATCATTTTTGATAGTAAAATTTGCAAAAAAAATTGTCATGAGGAGGAGGAGCTACGTCATTATCTAGAAAGGGGTCTGACTTTGTGACGAAATGCTACGATGGGGGAGGAGGGGGTAAAAAAACCTATAAAAAGCTACGTCATTTATGCATGCTCCCTTACTTACTTATGCGTCCTAAGCACCCAGAATGGTGCATACGGCCGATTTGAAAGATTTCCATCTTGGGCGGCTGATCGCTTTAACCTTGACCTGATTTCCTGGTTGAAGCTGCGTCGCCACGAGCTCCTGGGTTTGCCTCTGCTGCGATGTCTTACGGCTTCCTACGGATCTGAAAGTAAACGTCCGATATTTGTTAGAATTTCTTATGCGACGGAAACTAGTAGTCTTCTAAATATAAGAGTCAAAAGGAACGACAACAAGAACTTTGCCCGATATTCATTTGCCTGTATAGTGGAATAACAATTTTATGCAAAACATCCGGTTCTTCTCTCCTTTTTTATAAGATACAAAGAAAAGGTTTAAAGCCGATTTTAAGTTGTTGTAGAGAAACATAGTCCTTCCAGTTGGTCTCGAGGTACGAGCCGGTACATTGAAAAGTTAGTTACGAAGTCTGTGTATAATTGGGTTGTTTAGCTATATCAGTTTTTTATATCATGTGGAAGATCTGCATTTTCTGAGTAAAACGTGATTTAAAATTTTTTTCTATCGTTGTCCTTCGCTTTTCAAATCAAGATTTAAAACTGCTCGAAATCGCTACAATGACAGTTCGTCCATATATCAACTGTCATTGTAGCGATTTGGAGCGAATTTCAATTCTTCATTTAAAAATCTAAGGATAATGATATAAAGTTTTAAAAAATCTCGTTTTTCTCAGAAAATTACACTCTTTCAGATGATATATAAAAATCGGAAATCCGTGAATAGCTAAACAACCCAATTAACAAAAGGTCGAGCTCCGAATCAGAATGTAGAACCAAGGATTTGCTTTTTGTTTAGAAAAAACATACAGTCCCCCCACGATTATGGATCACTTAAGAAGATGTACGAGTTCAAAATATCATTTCTGACCAATTTTATTATTTATAAGTAATTTATAAATGTTTTAAGTCTCAAAAATATGTAATCCTTCACTTCATTCAGTATTTCTTTGAATGTTTTGTGAATATTTCTCAGAAAATTTATTTATTTCATAACTCACCAAATACACAATTATGGATCACTTTTGAGAGCGGTTCTAATTATGAGACAATTCGCATCATATTATGGATCAGCATATTAAAAACAGCTTTTGGCAACGAATTCATTCAATAAACCTTATTCTTTTTTTTTACTTTATTAAAAAGTAAAAAAAAAAGCATACGGTTTATTGTTTCAGCCACAGGCTGGTTCGGCACCAAAACCTTATTCAAATTATGTAATTTGAAGAAATAACATATTTCAAATCGTATTAAAGATCCCGCATGGCCTGGCCACATGTTATGTGGCTTTTGAGGTTGCAGTTAGATCGAGAGTTCAAGTCTGTCGCTCCCGAAGGTAGAAATGAACCATTGTATACGGTACATCATAACAGTTTCGCGCTTTACGTAGCTTTCCTGTCCTTCGTGCCTTGGGAAAAATATTTATCACTGTTTAGAGCTTAAAAACAGTTAAAAGGGTGTTTTAAGTGGTGAAAATCACATTTGAATCGGAGTGTTCCATATTTATAGAGAACTATCTTGTCTCGGTCCCTATTATGGAACACTTAGAAAATAACTAGTTTTTACAGGAAAATCGTTACTATCCATCAACATTTTGATGAATCGTGAAGAACTTACCTTAATTCTTGTGTATGAGATATTTTTTGCACGAGAATTAGCGATCATATCACATATGAACCTTATGAATGATGAGCGTGCTTCTTACGCTGATGGAGAAAAATGACAAACATTTTCATAGATTCTGGAAGACAATATTTTACGCTTATGAAAAACACATCAATCTAGGAATAAGAACGATGTTTTCCGTGTTTAAAGCTAGCAAATATGGCATATTTTACTGCAAAAATGTTATATGCCTTTGAACCGTTAGTTCAACTGAGTTAAATAATTTCAGAGGGGAGTCTAGAGCAATATTGCAGGAATTTCGGCTTCCACTGCTTGCGAATCGCAGATTAATTCAAACATTTTTCTAATCTGCAATTCTTTATCAATGTTACACTACTTCCAATACCTCTAATGCAATAAATTGAGCTTCCCACACGCTTCGAAGAACGGTAAATTCTCATTACGATTCAATTAACCTGGGAGATAAGTGCATTCTGCCAAAGCCCGAAGCAGTGACAGCAGCTTTTGTTAGTTCTGCCGGTCGCACTTAAAATTAGAAGCCAGTTCCAGCCCAGTAGATCCATTTATCGCAGAGGATTATCACTGATTACATTGGGAAATCCGCAAATGCCAGTTAAAGCCTGTACGCCAATAAAGTTGTCGTCTTGCTGTACGCCAGTAGCATCTGGAAAGCGTACGTAGCAACGACTCGAAAGTCAATTAAGTTTTTTTTTGGTTCCATTCACCGTCCTCCTTCCGGACGCAGCCATTTACTGCCAGCTTTCTGGTCAATAAAATTTGATTTCAGCAGAGCATTATTAGGCTAGTCCCAATACAAAAGGTTCTCGAGAATGTGAGGTTTTCCATTCACGATTTTCATTTTAATGATTACAATCATTCGAAACCTCGAGTAAGTTAGAATGAAATGACCACTTAGCTTGACTGACAAAAGTACTATGAGTTGAATTTTTAAAAAGTTCGCGGTTCTATTGAAACCGTATTCCAATTGCCCGACAGATATTGCTTCGAATTATTTTCGTCTTAACTTTACTTTGTCTGTACTATCAGAACTCTTCGTTAACATATTCATTAACACTCAGTGGAATTCTTGCGTAAATGGAATAAAATTATCATGCGAATTAATATTGACGTAAACAGCAAATGTAAGAGACTGGTAATACTATGAAATCACTTCTCGCATCCCAGTTGAATACTCATATATGACAGCTTGTTACGCTCAAAAAATACAAACCTCCAACGAAAACAAACCGTTGTTGTCGAAAAAGGATAGTTTATTGGATTATAAATAAAAACAATCATTACTTGTGATCAAAAAAAGCAGAGGCGGCAAAAAACAGCGATAAAATTGGCCCAAATACACATATGCAAAAACGAGTCAATACTACTACTGTCTATCATGCATGCATACACACATCAGTGGATAATAACTCACAGATCCAATTTCCCTACTTTTGCAATAAATTTCATCCTTGCTACCAATCATCACAGCCATCGGCGGCGTTTCGTACCGTCTAGGGGGGAAAAATCTCGGTCAAGTCGAAACCCAATCCCCAGCCCTTTTGATGCTGCCAAAAATAAGAAGGGTATTCACAGCCAGAAGGTAGAAGGAAGCGTTAGAGGTTCAATATTGACGTTGAATATTTCCACATACGGAGCACTTTCGTGCAGATTTCACGGATCGACAGCTGAACCGTGCACATTGGAAAATATATTCATTGGATAACCAACCCATCATCAACTACGAACCAGCCTTCTCTGGGGGTAAATAACTTTATTAGAAAACTTCACGTGGTGGAAAAACCGGGCGCCTTCTTTGAATCCATTTTTCTATGTCGCACGAATACTGCGAAATCTGGTTTCAATGAAAACAATCCTCATGTTGCTCGAAAATTAAAAAGTTTTGACATTATCTTTTTTTGAGTGGGGATTTCATAGAATTTCAATTACAATTAAACAGAGTATTCACTTCGATTGTCTACAGTCAATTTTCAAGACAATGAGTAAAAACAAACGCAGTCCCAGTTGACAATGGCACTCGCACTCGGCAGACTAATTAATCCAATCCGTTAGGTACTCATTACCGCAGATGTTCTGCTTTTGTGTTTGCCTATCTCTGATGAGGTTTGCTGCAGCTCTGATGAGGTCCTGTCGATTCATTGTTTGTTCTTTATATTCTTACTATCCACAGGTTGGAAACGCGCTAGTCTGCGTGGCTGTCTATACGAACCACACGATGCGAACGGTGACCAACATCTTCATCGTCAACCTTGCGGTGGCGGATTTCTTCGTTATCCTGTTCTGTCTACCACCTACCGTCGTCTGGGATGTGACCGAGACATGGTTCATGGGCAAAGCCATGTGCAAGGTCGTAATCTATTTTCAGGTGAGTGCAAGAGTAGGGAAACCCGGTAGCGGAACGGCTTTTGATGTCTTCATTGTTGGAGATTATTGCCGTAAGGTTATTAAAAAAATCCCTCAGCAAGACAAAGGAGTTGGTAAACAAAACGTAAAAGAAGCCTAGCGAAACCTTTGTGCTGAGTTTATTATAATACAAAAACTTTTCTGTAAAAATACCGGAAGCGGATTACAAGTCGGCGGATTAAGGTTTACTATGCTTAATTACAATTTTTTTTCTTAATTAGAATATAAATAATACTCAAAAACTAATTGACAGGACCGCTAATTTCCCTGGAAAGTTATACTCGAAAACTTTCACAACTATTGCGTGTTGATTAGATGCAGTGGCGTAGCGTGATCGGGTGACATCCAGGGCGGAAAACTCGGGTGTCACCCCTTTCCCACCTGGGTGTTACCCTTACCAGGTTGCAATAAAAGCATTTTGTTATCAAAAATTGTGAGAGTTAGCACGTTCGTTTTCAATTGCACTAAATCTACCCATTTTTGAAAAATTGGTTGAGATTATACTAAATTTGTATAATCTTCGTGAGTTTCACCGCAACCTCCACCTAACTGATCATTAATCTCAAGGATGCCACATTTTTGAAGGTGACACGAAATAAAATTTTCCTCATAGGTGTCACCCCGTGACGGATCGCCCCTCCGCCTCTCAGTGATAAGATGATAGCAGTTTGAGTAATTAAAACATATAGTCGGTTGAATTCAATACTGGCACGACTTGAAATCGGCGGTTTTGAAAAAAAAAACCTGTTTGAAAAATAACGTCAAAAGTTTCTTTTTTCGTTTCTGTGAAAACGTTAACCAGTTTGGGTCTATTATGTGCATACAATGAGCAAGTAATACCTTATTTTTTATATATTAGATTTGTGCTTTAAAGGCTTATCTACTTCTAACTTTGAATTGTATGTGAATTTTGAAACAGATCTTTGTGGGATGAAACTTTAAAGTATTTAGCATCGTTTGCCATTGAAAACTCAAAACTGCAAAATTTTGAATTTTGAATTTTGGTGCCGGTCTAGAATTCAAAAATTCAACTGACGATTTCTGCAATAGTTTGGTTGTAGCTTACCTATTAACCAATCTATTTTTTGTTATAAATTTTTCATCAGTGTTGATCAGCTCTCGTTTCGGACTAAGGAAAATCCCTCCGAAATAAATTTAATCCTCCCTAGAATTACAACCGAAATATTTTGAAAAGTGAATTTTTGAATAGACAATTCCACTTTATTTAATGAATAAGAAAATATCCTTTTTTTCCCTATTGCGTACGAAGCCCAAAATATGATGTTTATAAACACGTTTTCTACACCGAATTTTCTTGCCCTTAGTAGTAGTTTTTTCAAGGATTTCAAGTGCGAGAGCGTTTTTCTTCGATTGAAAACCTAACTTTGGATCATTTTTTATTTGATTTTCTTCGTTTTTTTTTCAAAAACGGTTATAACCCTATCTTAGGAACATTTTTTAATTTCAACTTCTTTGATTTTCAGAATAGTTTCTTGGCAATTTCCAATTAAATTTGAAATTTGATTTCTGGATGTGTTCTTTAGCGACTTCGAACCAATTTTAGAATGTTACCGTTTCTGGTGCTCTGAATTGTTATTTTTAATCTGTTTCTAGTCTTAACTTGCTTTATGAGCAATAGTAGTTTTAATTTAAAATAAATTCTGGATTTATGGGTTTCGTTATCCTTTTTCCATCGATCCCTTCTTATTTAAGTTATTTTTGTTCTCACACTATTTAGCGAATAGTGTTTAATGTATAAACAGACAAAATCAAAAATGTAATGAGAATTATTTTTTTCGAACTAATTTTTTATTTTCACAACGGTTAAAAAAAACCGTCAACATCAAAAGGCAGACAGTGTGTGAAGCTGGGAAAGCGAAAAATAAGCGAACAGAAGGGAGATTGCGGGTTCAAGTCCCGTCTGGATGCGGTATATTTTTCCAAGTCCGTATCATATTTTCAGCTCATTCATTTTTCGCTTCCACAGTTGCATACACTTTCTGTCTTTAATGAATGAGAATTAAAGTGACTTGATCAATACTATGTTTCATAAAAACGCTCGAGATTATTTAAATTTTGGCTTTGTGAGCGTACTAGAATGTTTCGAAGATTGTTTCATCAATTTGAATCGAATTGAGATTTTTTCCTATTTTGACTTTGTCCTTTAAAAGCATTAATCAAAGGCTTTAGCTGACCCGGCAAACTTCGTCTTGCCTATTTTGTGTTTAATTTAATAATGTTAAACATTTCAAATTCATTGATTACTTGCGATTTGTTTGTATCGTTTGAAATGATTGGTTTTATCGGAATGACAACATCCTCGACTTTTAGCTTTTGTACATCACCTCTATGCCGGAAATACAGTCATGGATAAAATAATGAATACACTTGCAGTTTTGGTTAATTTTCCATATTTTGGGCACTGATTTTAGTTGTTATATGAAGTTATGTTACGTCATTACGATCTGCAAGCACTCGCTTTCAAAGAGGAACGGAGAAATAACTGGAATTTTTCTGTGTCGGTGATTCCGAAAATGTTTTGCGTGAGTCAGTATTTTTAAGATGGCGAAAAATATATATATACAGAACATTCCAAATAAGTGACCTTTTTCGTTATAAAATTCTCTTTCAATATTTCGTGGCCTGTCCTTTATTTTGTGAAACCATATTTATTCTTCGTGGTATGTTTACCACCAAGTTTTCACGAGTAAAAGCTGGGCTAGCATTTTACGCTGCATTTACAACATGCCATAAGTCTGTTTCATTCTTTTGATGAACGCAACTTAGGACTTAACAATATTCCATCATATTGGGTGGTATTTGATCACTTAAGGCTGTTTTCCGGACACCGGAAGACGCCATCTTACAATTCAAAATGGTGTCTGAGGTCGATTTGTGGCTTCAGTGCATCATAACAATCCCAGAAATACCCATATTGGGTGGGATTTGGTCATTTTCTTCTGTTTTTCAGAAACCGGAAGTCGCCATCTTGAATTTCATCATGAAACGGCATTAGGAGACAATTTTTGGCCTCTGAGCGTCAATCTGGTTTAAGAAACACTCATATTGGGTGGTATTTGGTCATTTGCCGCTGTTTTTCATAAATCGGAAGTCGCCATCTTGGAATTCAAAATGGCATTTGGAGACAGTTTTTGGCCTCTGAGCGTCATTCTGGTTAAAGAAACACTCATGTTGAGTGATATTTGGTCATTTTCGGCTGTTTTCCAGACACCGGAAGTCGCCATCTTACAATTCAAAATGTTGTCTGAGGTCGATTTGTGGCTTCAGTGCACCATAACAATTCCGGAAATACCTATATTGGGTGGTATTTGGTCATTTGCCGCTGTTTTTCAGAAACCGGAAGTCGCCATCTTGGATTTCGAGATGGTATTTGGAGACATGCCAGAAGAAGGAAGGGTGTCGAAACATTATGGACATTTGTTACACCTAAACACATACACTTGCCAAATTTGGTTATATTTGCTTAATTGGTTCTCGAGCTGTGCGAAATTTGAGTTTCATTTCTATGGGACCCCTCCTTTATAGAAGAGGGAAGGGTGTCAAACCATTATGGATATATTTGTTACCCCTAAAAACATCCACCTACCAAATTTGGTTCTATTTACTTGGTTAGTTCTCGAGATGTGCAGAAATTTGTGTTTCATTTGTATGGAACCCCACCCTTCCAGAAGAGGGAGGGGTGTCGAACCAATATGGACATATTTGTTACTCCTAAAACAATCCACATGCCAAATTTGGCTCCATATGCTTGGTTAGTTTTTAAGATATGCAGAAATTCGTGTTTCATTTGTATGGTACCCTCCATCCAGAAAAGGGAGGGGTCTCAAACCATCATAGGAACCTTTCTCGGTCCCTAAAGCCCCTACATAAAAATTTTCACGTCGATCGGTTCGATAGTTTCCGAGCCTATATGGATCAGACATACAGACAGACTGGACTGCATTTTTTTAAATTTTGAGGTATAGATTTTATAACCTTTTCATATTTTTTAATTTCTTTAATTTTAAAACCATTCTATGCACAGTTTGGAATTAGGGTAGGGAACATATTCTAAGCAGCTTTAGGAACCGCCTGTGTATTGAGACGAAATACTCGAAATGGGTTGGGTGCAATTCAAACCGAAGTATATTAATCTGTTCTCTATCTTTTGTTACAACTTCGAGATTTTGCCGACAAAAATACCGTAAATTTTCTTCTCTACGAATTGCATGCACTCACATCGCTACAAAATCGAAGCGAGTATAATAACCAGTCTCTCGCTAGAAGTCTCTAAACACAACATTAATCCCGCTTGCCCGCTCTCGCTCTGCAACGACAATCCTCGGGAACAAAGCTAGAGTCAGACAATTGCACGGTACAGTCATAGAGTGAAGGTGGTTTATGATCGTCCCTAAGAAGCCGATCTGAAGTGCTCGAAATAGAAGGCTTGTCGCATCGGATATCACGATTGGGCTGGTTAAACCAATAGCCCGCAAACAAAAGGGACCACCCGATCTGTTCTCGGATAACCGCATGCAACGCGAGCACGATTGACTTCATTCTCATCATTCCACCAAGTTCCCTATGAGCTATCGCAAAACTTGCACTAACATCCGTATAGTTTGGAGAGATAGATTTGCTACGAGAGTTGCGAATTCCAAGAAACGAAGAGTTATACCGCATAAGCTAGTGATAACCGACGACAGATCAAGTCATAACGAGACTCGGCTGCGTTGGATTTAAGTATCGAAAGAGTAGACACAAGACACCCAATGCAAAGGCCTTCGAAAGAGGGCCTTTGATTTACAGGCTTAGGTGCTTCGGTCGTGCCACAGCAACGAGACTCTCTGAGCGTAGTGATAGCATCTAGGGACGGCGAAGGCAAGACCGATTGAGCCGAATTCACTGCATTTCGTTTCCGCCAACCATACGTGCGATAGCGAGACCGCAAGGACACGAAGGAGCAGACTACACGATCGTCGCAATGCTTGCTGATTAGGCAAGACAGAAAGGGATCTAGCGTACCAGCGCAGCGTGTGAAGTACAGTAAAGTCAACATCAAGAAGCCCCCACCGATATGAATAAGTTAAAGATGTGAA